>NC_091478.1:34739686-35039686 GCF_036971445.1 Narcine bancroftii | reverse complement strand
CAGCTCTTTTGGCCCAGCACATCCATTTTTTGCTGCCCTTTTCCCCCTCTGCACTAATCTCGTCTATGGCTCGTCCATTTAAATGTCTGTTTAAAGGCCTCTTAAAGATAATGATTGTGTCTGACTCCTACCACCTCCACTGGCAGTGAGTTCCAGATATCGACTACCTTCTGTGCAAGGAAAAACTTCCCCCTCAGATCCTCTTTCAAAGTCCTTCTTCTCACCTTAAACTAGGACTTGCTGATTTTCATAAACCTAGAGTCTGACTGACACCATTTATGCCTCCTAATAATTTGATTACTTCTCAGCCTACTTCACTCCAGGGAAAACAAAACCCAGCCTTATCAAGCTCCCTCATAACAGAACTCCTCTAATCCAGGCCATATGCTGGTAAATCTCCTCTGCATTCACTACAACAGCCATCACACTTATTGTTTGGCAATAAGAAGAGCACACAATAGTCTAGTTGTCTACAACTGGTATTTGTTAAGTTACAACGGACTGTGATATAATCTGTGGCCTAACCAATGAAAGAAAGAATTCCACATGGTTCCTTCACCTCTGTATCTATCTAATTAGCCCCTTTCAGGGAACTAATGACAATGTGTGTATCGTCCACAATGAACATATGAATGGAAATTCTTATTTGCTGCAGCCTTACAGGTACATTTACATTTAGACATACAGGCCATTTAGCTTCATGCCGCCCAATTTACACCCCGTTAACCTATAACCCCCGGTATGTTTTTTGAATGATGGGAGGAAATCGGAGCCCCTGGAGGAAACCTCTGCAGACACGGGGAGAACATACAAACTCCTCACAGATAGAGCATCACTGGCGCTGTAATAGTGTGGACAGATAAATAAATAAGGACCTAATCCCACTTCAATTCACCTATCGTCATCACAAGATGCCATTTTGTTGGCCCTTCATTCGACATTAAATCACTTGGACCACAAGAATCTCATTGTGAAGCTGTTGTTCAATGACTACAGCTTGGTGTTCAACATCATCATACCCGCAAAACATGACCAAATTGAGGGATCTGGTCCCTCTACAATTAAATCTATAGCTCCTTTTACACAGCTTCTTCAAGCCAGGAACATTGCGCCATGCCGTTCTGTGTAAAAGGTACAGACACAGAATGGGGTTGTGGGGGGGGGGTCATTGTTGTTCCATCTTTAAGCCAGCATCGGAGGTAGTCACAGTGCCGAATCCACATCTGTGTAAATAATTGGAAATGATGAGTCAGTACAGTTGAGAGAGAGTCTGGTTGTGTGGTGCTAGAACAGCAATCTTGCACTCAACATCACCAAGACCAAGGTGATTACTGGTACTCCCCAACTTACGACCGTAATTGGGACTGTAGGATCAGTCGTATCTCGAAATGGACATAAGTCAGAAATTTGCCTGCATGTGTGCAGTACCGAAGTCTTAAAGTAAACTTTTTAATCAAATAATTTTTTCATTGTAGATTTGATGATAACAATTTAAAGCTTCCCGAATTCATCGATCAACCTTAGCGAATCTTTCCACATCCTGGTCCATGCTTATCTTGTTAGTCAGTGTCCCAGGATCCTGGCATCCTTAGGCTGGGCATGGCTATCTTGACTCCTGAGCGCATGTCCGTGTCATCAGTTGGCATATGGTTCATGTATTGGAGTTTGGTGAGTGCATGCACAAGAATTAAGTGCCCTAAGGCAGCTGTCTTGCATTGATGGGATGCTGGTGGAGAGGGTTAGTATCCTAAGTTCTTGGGAGTCCATATAGTAGAAGACCTCTCCTGGAGCCAGCATATAAAGGCAACCATGGAGAAGGCATGCCTCAACTAGCTAAAGTCTGAAAAGATTTGGCATGTCGTTGAATACTCTGAGGAAAGCATACTGACAGGTTATATCACAGCCGGTTTGCCAATTCAAATGCACAGAAAAGCAGAAAACTGTAGAAAGTAGCAAAAATAGGCAGGTCCATCTTAGGCTCTGACCTCCCATCCAGTGAAGACATCTATGTAGGGAGCCATCTCAAGATGGCAGCCAAATATTTCTAGAATGAACTTTTTCATTGTTGAGTGAAACCCCAAAGCCAGGTTTGCATATGTCTAGGGTGAGATAGGAGTCAGACCTAAACATAACAATTGATGAACAACTCAGGTCAGATCTATGTCTCAGAAGTTTGTGGCTACTAGTGATGCCAGGTATAGATTGGTCTATTATATTTTTCTCCATCAGCTGTACCTCAACCCACAGAAATCACACCAATATAAACCTGAATTATCAGAGAGATGTGTTTTAGGTGTGGTGCAGAGGGAGGTTCCTTTTTACATTCTACCCGGCTTTGCACAAAGGAGAGGCCCTTCTGGTATGTCCTCTGTGACACCCTAACCAAGATCACGGGAGTCACCTTCGCAGTAGACCCAGAGCTTTGTCTTCTGGGGAACTTTACCCCGGTTGGTAGATTACTAATTCTCAAATTAAATTCACAGAAATTGCCTTATGTGTGGCCAGGAAATGCATAGCTGTAACGTGGAAGTCTGACTCCCAGCTACTCATGGATAGGTGGTCTTCAGAGTTGAAGAGTTGCATTCCACTTGTAAAGGTCACATACAATCTCAGGAAGGGATATAACATCTTACTAAAAAATCTGGCAGCCTTATTTAGAGCATATAAGTACCTCACTGGTGCCAATATAGGGTTACGATTGCTACTGGCTAGCCAGTAGACCTCTGTGGCATTATCATGTCTCCATATGTTTTACTGTATGCACAGACATTGGGATGATTTTTTTTTTCTTTTTCTTCATTCTTTCTCTGTTTAATTGGACTTGTATAGAGGGGAGGAGGTAGAGGGAGGGGATTTCTTGATATTTTGTATTTGGTATGATTGTTGATGGTTAAATACACTTAAAATGATGAATAAAATATTACAATAAAAAGATGACAGCCAACATCCTAAACTATCCCCATCACCCTGACCACAACCTTTTCTTTCTTTAGAAAGAAAGCACAGAAACCTGAAATCTAGATGCTGGACCCATTTCCTTCCAATGGTTATCAGTCTACTAAACCTCCCCTTACCACAGCAATCATAAGTACCTTATGGACATAAGTCAGAAATTTGCCTGCATGTGTGCAGTACCGAAGTCTTATAGTCTTATAAGATAAATCTACTGATAGTAGTTGTAGACTGACATCACAAAAAAGGACTATGTGGAGTATTGTTATGCCATTTTTCTTGCACCATGGTAACTACGGCATAAATATTTATTCTCTCCTTTTAATTTAACCCGATTTAATGCGTAATCTTTGTTATTGTTTTCTTTGACAAAGTTCCAGTTTTGCTGTAGCAAGTAAGAATTTTGGTGCATATACTGTATACATTAAAGATGACATGAACTCATTGTCATTTGACAGCGAATGTCCCATTACATACTTGCGTGTTCTTTTTTTGATAAAATGCTTGACTTGAGGGATTTTATCCTCAAGTTGATTTTGTCCTCCCAAACTAAATTGTTCTTAAGTTGAAATGTTTCCTCTGAGTGGCAGGTGCTGGCGGTGAATAAGGAGTCTTCTCCTTCGCTGCACCACTCCGTGTACTGTCGTGAGAGGACAGAGATTCCGACATGCAGCAATGCTAATGGACTGGCTGAACGTCACTGCTTTTTACTGCGCTGATGGGAGTCCCAATGAGTCATTAATAAATATGCAAACAGAATCAATAGGGTCAAAGTACAATTCCCTGCTCACTGTAGAAAATGTACATGGAATATTTGATAACCATGTACCACAGTTGACTAAGTGTTGGGCATCTTTAGACTTTACTAAGTTCAAAATCATCAGTCAAGACTGTGGAAGGTGTGAGTTCCAGACACAAACTAATTGAGTGGAATCCTGATAAAGTGGCTTCTGTCAAGTCTTTCAGCACGGAAACAGATTACTCAGACGATTGACTGCATGCCAATCAGCAGACACTCCTGAATACTCACCTCATTTTATTTTCTCCACATTCCTTATCAATTCATTCCAGATTCTATATAGCCCGCCCCACTACACACCCTGGGCATTTTTACAGTGGCTAATTAATGCATCAACCTGCAAGTTGTGTGAAGTAACTAGAGCCCTGGGCAAGGCCATGTGGTCACAGGAGGAACACGCAAACTAGATATAGACAGAGCAGGTGGTCAAGATCATGCCCAAATTACTGGAGCAGAGAGGCAGCAGGTCTCCGAGGTGTGTTTCCATGTCACCCATGCCTGGACATAATGCAGCAGGTCTCCGAGGTGTGTTTCCATGTCACCCATGCCTGGACATAATGCAGCAAATCCCTTGTTTAGTGGATGGCTTTAGAGATAAATCTACTGATAGTGGTTGTACACAGAGAAATCTCAAGGGATGGTGGAGGCAAGTGTAAGGGATAATGGAATGTGAGGAGTCAAGCAAGTGCTAATTAAGAATGAATTATGATGGGTTAAATAAGGGTGAAGTAAGAATGAAATGTGAGGAAGGGTTAAGCAAGTATAATAAAATAGGGGTTTTCAAAAACAGGATAGCAAGTAGATAGATTTAGCAAGTCCTGGGGGTTGATTAATAAGTAAGAACAAAGACATGACACTTCCTGGTAAACAAGTTTGCAGAAAGGCACATAAACTAATAAGAAGTTAGAATACACGTAGGCAGAATTATCTAATGCTAAACCAATCCAGGAGGCATTAGAATGTTAAGGGGGAAGGTACTTCTGTACTGAAATGGAATGTATAAAAAATTGGGTAAGCCCCAGTATGTGTGTGTATTCCCAGGGTAAGGGGAAGCACCCAACTTTGCATTGTTGTAAAATAAATGTTCTTTCTTCTCAATTTTTGTCTCGAGTGAAAACTGTGAAGGCACCTCTGCTTCTCACACAAGGACTCTCAAAACATTGGCGTATCTGGAAGAGCAGATAAGTAGATATAGCTGCAAATCTAATGTTGCCAGTGGTCCACATTGCACTCTTCTGTGCTGTCTAACTTGACTAGTAGCTTGTCCTACTTGTCCTTAGCACATTACTCCCAGCAGTAGATGAGAACCAGACACAATGGAGTACAAACCCTCTGCATGACATGAGACAGAATTCAAGAGAATAGGTTATTCAAATGTGGCACCCAATATGTTAGAGACTAATTCTACGATTCATCTGTTTAGATATTCTCCTCATAAACCTAAAACTTGGTTTTACTATTTGGCTCAAACCTCAACTGAACAGTTTTCTCGAATCTGTGGTTTTGCCTCCGTTTAAAGTGTAAAGTATAATTGAAAACACATCAGAGTGCAAATCAGCTATTTAGCACAGACCATTAAATCTGATGTTTATCTGTGACTGAGCCTCCTCTCAACCTTCCTCAATCAAATCAGTACAATCACGTGTCGCTGAACATCCATGATACTTTTTGTGAAATAGGACGTTATGCAATTTGGATGTTGTGTGAACACCATATTCTATAGTTAGCAAAGATATTGTAGAGTACCTGTATTGACTACATAGCCAAGATACTGTACACATACTGTACTGTATTTCAGCTGATGTATCTGGCCATGTAATATTTGGGTTAAGTAGGTTAATACTGTACAATACTGTATACACAATATAATAATATATTGTAATATACATTACTTTTATAAAGGCTAATATGTAATTTGTACTTAGCACAATTGGAGCTTGCAGGGCTACCATAATGTTGGGTGAGACATGAGATACACGTGTTGCGTGCATGAAGCTGTTGCATTTGCTGTGTCCAGTTATGTCCATAACTTCCCGTCCTCCATTCAGGATTTCCAAACTCTATTATAACCTTTTCGAACCACAGATATATATGCGGTCAGACGTTGCCTGAACGAATGTTATGCAGTGCATGACTGTATTGTCCTTTCTCCAGGCCTCTAGATTTCTGGTCTTGTATTTTAACTGCAAAACCACTGTAAACACGTACACTACATTAAGCTATGTTAATATGCATGGATTTGGTTATAATCTAGAAATTGTTGCCTTTCGTGGCTATACTTTTTAAATGGAGTCCACCTGTTTATTCTCTTTCAGTGTCATTTGAAATCAGCATCGATACAAAGCTGTTTATAACATTCTAACCTGCTTTCTAATATTCAACACACCTTGAAAAATCTCCTGATGTCGTCATCCCCATTAGGTAGACTGATCTGTTACAGTATCATCTGCTGGTCTCCTATCAAACATCATGACACTGTTATCTCTTCCCTAGAACCCCATATAGCATGAAACATGCTCTTCAGCTCAACTCATTTAATATAGCACATAGAATTTTCTTAAAACGCATAGATATAATCTGCTTGAAACAAGTCACAACAAAAGAAACCTCGCTGCTTAATGCACACCCCTGCTCCCTTCACTAAGTTTGTGGCCCCATCTGTCAGCTTCCAATCTGCCAAAACAGAGTTACCTCTGCCTTGATAAGATGCTGCCCATAAATCCAACCAGGGAGGAAGTCTTCCTTGCCAGCTACTGCATGCCAAAATATTTCTAGTGGGTAATCTGGATCCAGAGGTTTTGAACAAGGAACCCGATTGCAGAATTAGAGGGCAGGTGGCTGCAAGAGGATCAGTGGATCACTTTTGGTGACTGTGCAATCACTCTCTGTTTTATTCATGCAGATGAGTTATATTGGGATATACACCACCACAGGCTACAGAATCAGGCACACCAGTATTTACAACATAGAACATATATAGAACATGAATATTACAGCACACTACAGGCCCTATTGTTCCGACCTGTAAATGCCTATCAAAAAAAACCCCAAAACTCTCTCAACCTTATAACCCTCCATTTTTCTTTTATCCATGTGACTGTCTCCGAGTCTCTTAATTGCCCCTGTTGTCCAGCCTCTACCACCACAGCTAGCAAAGCATTCAAGGCACCCACAATTCTCAGTGTAAAAAACGTACCCCTGTTATCTCCTAAAAGTTCCTCCCTTCACTTTGTTCAGATATGTTTATTTGCCTATTCATTTTTGAATTAAAATGTGTGCATAATCTGCCCATCACCCCCATTTCCCTGCAGTCCAACTTTATTACACGCTGCTCTTTTTTCCCACCGCTTAGAATTGCAAAAAGGTTAAAGGTCAATTAAAGCACCTTACAACTCAGGGTGAACAACACATTGGCTCTCACAGATTGATTAAATTACAAAAGAAGGTCTACAGGACTTAACCTGAACATGTTACATAGGCTAATGCAAGTTACATATGAGTGAGAATACCCACCACATCCTATGGTCACAGTAGGCAATTTCATTAGAAACTGAAATTTAGACCAATAAACTTTTCATAAAAGTTTCTACCAGTGCATTCCATTAGCTCAACCCATTCTATAAGAAATGGATGATAGAGATAAAACAAAAAAAAACTACACAGTGCAGGAACTGCCCTTTGGCTCATGATATCTGTGTCAAACCTGATACCAAATTAAACAAAATCTCTTCTGTTTGCAGATGATCCATATTCCTCCATTCCCTGTGCATCAGTGTGTCAATCTGGAAGCCTCTTAAACATTACTCTCATATCTGCTTCCACTGTTATGCCTGTCAGCTCTTTCCAGGCACTTACCATTCTCTGTGTAAAGGAAACTTGACCTGAACATCAGAGATTTCAGATTTATTGTCAGAGTACATACATGACATAACATGCAACCCTGAGGTTCTTTTTTTCCTGTTGGCCAGGGAGAATTACCACCTACTGGCAGTGCAAAAAAAAATTGTACTCAATGTCCACATGTAAACAAATAAAACAGACTGTGCAATAAGGAAAGAAAAAAAAAATCAATAAAGTACAAAAGTAAGAGTCCATAAATGGATCACTTTGTTGTTGTGGAGTCTGAAGGTGGAGGTGTAGCAGGTGTTTCTGAACCTGGCGGTGCAAGTCTTGTGGGACCTAGACCTCTTTCCTGATGATAGCGATGAGAACAGAATGTGTGCTGGGTGGTGTGGGTCCTTAATTATTGCTGCTGCTCTCCAGCACAGCGTTCCCTGTAGATGTTCTCAGTGGTGGGGAGAATTTTTCCTGTGAGGTCCTGGGCTGTGTCCACTACCTTTTGCAGGGCTTTACACTCAGGGACGTTGGTGAACCCATATCAGACTGTGATGCAGCTGGTCACCACACATCTGTAGAAATCTGCCAGGGTTTCCGATGTCATACCAAACCTCCGCAAACCCCTGAGGAGTGCTGATGTGTATTCTTCATGATGCCATTAGTATGTTGGGTCCAGGAAAGATCTTCCCACCTTCACCTGAAATGTATATCCTCTTGTATGTGGTACTTTTACCCTGGTTCTGACTGTTTACCCTGTCCATGCCTCATAATTTGATAAAAAATGATCAGCTCTCACCTCAGCCTCTTGCACTCCAGAGAAAACAACCCAGGTTTGTTCAACCCCTGTAATTAGCTCATTCCATCTAATCCAAGCAACATCCTGGTAAAAAAAACACCGAAATGCTGGTCTGTTCAGCATCTATAGGAGACCAAGATATACTGCCGATGTTTTGGGCCTGAGCCCTTCTTCACGTTAAAATCAGAAAGCTGAATAGACCAGCTGTGTTCCTCTAGCATTTTGGTGGTATTACTACAATCACAGCATCTGCAGCCTCTCGTGTTTCTCTCAACATTCTGGGAAATCCCTTCTGCAAGAAAGATTTAAGAAAATTCATCAACAACTGATCTCATTGAAACTGAGTATAAAAAAAATTGGAATACTATACCCAGAGATCTCCACACAGATAAATTTACATAGTTTCTTCACTCTTCACTCCTGCACTTTTGGACAGAAACTTTCCAACCACTTGATGGCGCTCCAGTCCATGTATATTCTGTCCCCAGCAAACAATGGTTTTGTCAATTAGAAAATACACAAAAAACATTTCATAACCTGCACAATGTTTTACTGAATGGCATTAAAAGCACAAACAGCTGAGAAAAATAACAATCACTAAAAGTGGAGAATGGAAACTCGTTCTGTTGTTTGTCGACAGGAGCATATTATGTATGTATTGAATTTAATACTATTATGGGACCTAATTTGTTTGTAGAGGTATCCCGGGGCAGGCACTCATAACCCAGGTACAACCTGTATTGATCCAAATGGAACAAGTGTTTGTTAATGTTTGTTATACTGCCAGATGTCCAATTTTGAGCACCAGTCTTTTTAAACAAATAACAGTTTGATTTTTAAAACAACCTGTTCATTGGTGTTTTATCCAATTAAGAAAAAGTTGTTAAGATGGATCACAAGATTAAAGAGGTTTACAACTAAACAATAAAAAATCTGATTGTGAATGGATAAGTAGAGTAGTGGTCAAAGGGGTCCCAATCTTCCTGGTCTGGGAAGGAGGTGCTGAGGGATTGGTTAGGATTAGGAAACTAGAAACTGTGTGGTAGAAGGGATTAGAGTTGTCACAGTTCTAAGTGGGAAGAGGCTGGACAAGAGAAGTAAGTGTGAGTCAAGTAAAATTGAGGAAAAACAATTTTTCATCAGTGCATTCTCCAACCCTTGGGTCTTTATGATGAATTTAATTATGGGTAACTATACTTTTCTATCTCTCTTTCTTTCTCTCGCTCTCCTCTCTCTCTCCCTCAATCTCTTTCTCTCTCCCTCTCCATAAAATAACTGTAACTGCCTGATTCAATTCTTTCTCCATCTGCCAGCTTTTAAAGTAATTATTATCTTGACAATTGTGTCCACATCTTATCCCCTCAGCTTTCCCAATCTTCTTACCCTTTCTGCAAGTTAAAAATGTTGTTACATCACTTTTGCAGTTCTGGTAAAGAATCCTCGGCATGAAACGCCAATCCTGCTCCTTTCCCAACTCATCCTGTTTAACATGCTGAGCCCTTCCAAAATTTGCTGTACACAAAAGTGATGGATAAACGGTCATTCAGCATCTACAGGAAGCAAAGCGATATACCAACATTTCGGGCCTGAGCCCTTCTTCCGATATTGTCTATTTTTGTTTCAAGTTTCCAGGATCACCAGTATTTTTTTTACTCCAATTAATGTTCTTATCAACTCACTTTAGATATAAAAATGGAATTGAGATGATAGCATTGGAAGATCAGTTTCTTTTTATCCTCATAACAAATCCTTAAATGAATTCAAAGATGGTAACAGAATGTAGTTGTCATTAAAACCTTCTTTCTCTTTGTTCTGAAATATGTCACAGAACCATAAAGCCAATCTATGCAGTTATTTGCTTTCTGTATCAATTGATTGAATTAAAGTTGTGTTTGGGATGTGTTCACTGTGGCACATCTTAAAATAGTTCATCAGGGTCAAATTCCTATTGGTAGGATTTGCACCTAATGAATACTCCTGATCTCAGAAGCTAAGCAGGCTCAGGCCTGGTCAGTACTTGGAGTGGAGACCACTTAGGAGCACCGGGTGCTGTAGGTTTCTGTGAGGGGTGCTGGACAAAGTGGCGACTCTCTGTCTGCCTTACGGTAGATAAAGGTTAGAGAATTTCATGTATGTTACATTCTAAATGTAGTATTACGTGACAGTAATGGAACCTTTACCTTATATACCAGTGATAAACTGGTGGTGCAGAGAATATCAATCATTCTTGAATTTCTTGATCATGCCTATTCCCTGAAGTATCTACCAGCAGGATGTTTATTTTGACCTGAGAATTCAGATGATCTGGAGTCAATGTTGTGAACTTCTAGGTTCACACTCTTCTGTATTATGCTGACAGGTGGATATTTCATAAGAGACCATGATATTGAAGACTTGAATATTGGCGAATCAGGTATGTTATTAAATGCCAATCTAGTTTCCTGCTATTTTTATATCCTTATGTACTCATTTGTTTCAACAATATGACTTGCTAAGTCATTTGAGAGGGCAGTGGATATGAAGATGCATATAAGGCAGACCACATGTGGACAACAATTTTCCTTTCTTAAAGGACATTAATGAGCCAGATGGATGTTTACAATAACCCTTAATCACTGAACCACACTGACCAGCTTTGCACGTTATTCAGTGGTTTGGTGGCTCAGGAAGGCTTTGATCATGTTGAGTAATTACACCTGGAGCTGTTGAAAGTCATCCAATGTAATTTAATCATCCATGAAAATGGAATACAAAGACATATGGAAGACTAGATCAGTTAAAACTTTGATAACAATGCTGTCAGGTTAGGCTGATTTAATCCTTAGGGTAACATAAATTGCACTTATGCCTATTTGGTTGGGCTGGAGCAGACCATTAAAACATCAATGTTCTAACTGTTAGATTCTCATTCCACCTATCATAAATCTTGCTTTAAGATATTAATATTGTTTTACAATAATAAAAAAATTGAACAGTACAATTATTTAAAGAAATACAAATTACAAGAAAAAGAAAGAAAAGAACAAAACTCCATAATTCAAACCCCTACCCTTATACAAGGTTGGAAAGAAAAAAAAACTAATGTGTGGATATCAAGTGACGGCAACCTGGCAAAGAGTATGTCAACCCTAAAACTTTAGATTATGATAATGGTCCATAAAAGTCCCCCATGTCTTTAGGAAATTAGTATTTGAATCTTTAATGACATATCTTCTTTTTTCTAAATTTAAACAAGACATAATATCATTTAACCATTGGGTGTGTGTAGGTGGAGTATTATATTTCCATTTAATCAAAATTTTTCTCTGGCTGTCAATGAAGTAAAAGATAACATTTGGTTTTGAGTTGAAGTCAGCAAAATACCATAATCAGAAAAGAGCAAGTAAAGGGCAAGGTTCCAATTTAACCTTGAGAATCACCGATAATGTTTGAACCATAAATCTTGCTAAATCCTCAAGACAATGCACAGATCATTAAGACTTTATCTTTAAAACATGAAACATTGAATGAGGGGGGCGTGGCAAGATGGCGTAGAGATCAGATGTGTAATCCCTGCCCTCTCTGGTCAGACTTTTAAATGCCCATTTTTAACCCTTTATTTTTTATTTTAAAACTTAAATTTTTAGTTTGATATTTTGGTGAGCCATTATGGCTACTAATGTGAAAAAAACTAAGTCTCAGTTACAAAAGAAAATACAGTTTCGAAGTGCAGAAGAATTGGGGCCTAAACAACTTGGAACAGCCTCGGATCCGTTTTCAGCTATCCCCAAGCTTCAACGATCACTGGTGGGGACAAAAGCAAAGATAACAGTTACTCACTGGTCTTAAGATGGCGCTGGTTCGACCCGTTCTGCGGAGGAAGGAGCGTGCTCCCGAGATGTTGGACACGAGCCTGGAGGCTGGCTACAAAGAACTCTCCCGTTGGAAGAGACGGGAGTACGGAGGAAAAAGATTCTGACGGCAGAATATGCAGCGACTATGCGCTTGGGTGGCGCTGTTAATTACGGAGAACTCTGTAATTTTATTTAAAAATGGTCTGAGGGGGGACAGCAGTGACGACCCCCTGAGGAAGTCGGGGGGTCGTCGTTGGGTGTCCAAACTCGCAGCAAAACGATTAGAATGCTACCTTTTGAAGAACAACAAGAAGAAGACTTACCTTACTCTACTGCTGTACAGGAAATGGAAGAAGATCTGGAAGAAAATGAATTACAAATTATGGAACCGGATCCTGTAACTCAAATTGCACTTCAACCTGTCTACATGATGTTTGAAGGTATTGCTTCCTATTTGAATGTTATTACTGGTCAATTGAACCGGGTGGTTCAAACGAATACTGATATAATTTCAGACTTAAATGTGGTTAAGGCAGAAGTTAAAGAAAACTGGGAAAACTTCAAAAAATTTGAAGCTTCTCTTTCTGAATTTAAACAACAGGTACAATCCAATACAGAAACAATAGTAAAGGTGGAAAATTCAGTTAAAGATTTAGGAGCCCGGGAAAAAGAGTTAATAAAAAAAATGGACTATTTGGAAAATCAAAGCAGAAGAAATAACGTGAAAATTGTGGGTTTGCCGGAAGGTATAGAAGGTCAAGATCCCGTCAAATTTTTTAAAAATTGGATTCCCCAGATGTTGGGGGAAGAGTCCTTTACTGATGGACTGGTATTGGAAAGAGCACATAGAGCTTTAAGAAGACCACCTTTATCTGGTCAGCCACCAAGAGCTGTGATTGTTCGTTGTTTGAATTGTTTGAATAGAGACAATCCTTCGACTTGCAGTTCAAAATGCAAGACAAAGGCAAGCTCCAATGATAATGCAGAATAGTAGAGTTTTCTTCTATCCTGATTTGAGTCAAGATGTTATCAGTCGCCGACGTGAATTTAATCCAGTTAAAGATGTTTTATGGCGTGAAGGTTACAAATTTGCTTTTCGTTATCCTGTGTTGAAAGTGTTTTATCGAAATTATCAGTTTCAATTCTTTGAGAGTGAGCATGAGGCAATGGTTTTTGCTAATTCGTTACCGGATGTCAGAGGACAAAGAAAGAGTCCACCATTATCTCCTAAAAGAAAATCTGATAGACTTGGAAATGGACAAAATGGCAGAAATGGAAAGAACGGGAATGGAAAGAGTTAATCTACTCTTGAAATGAGTTCACCATCTGGACTGGAATTTCAAGGCTGATTTTTTTTGTAATATGTTAATATTTCTGACTGGCTGGCTGGGGAGGAGGGGATTGCACTAATTTCTTTGTTAGTCATCAGTCACTAGTGGGTAATCCACAACCAGTTTTTTAGGGAGTTACTACCTTTTGGTAGTTTTTTTTGTTGTTTTTTTCTCTCTTATTAACGAATATTATTTTTATTTGGAGGGCCTATATATTTTAATTTGAGGGTTCTATATATTAAAAATTTCTTCTTTTTTTCTTCTTTGTTATTATTAATTTTGTGTCTATTTTTTGGTATCCAGCAATTGTATTAGATATGTCGGATTTGAAATTTGCTACCTTTAATGTTCAGGGATTAAATAATCTGATCAAGCATAAGCGAGTTTTGCCTTATATTAAAAAGATGAAGATTGATATTGCTTTTTTACAAGAGACGCATTTGAATGAAAAAGAAAGTATGAAATTGAAGAGGGATTGGGTTGGACATGTTTTTTCTTTTTCATTTAATTCCAAAGCCAAGGGAGTAGCAATTTTGATACATAAAAATGTATCTTTTGAATTACAATCATTCGAAATGAATGCAGGACGTATTCTTAAGTTGAATTGTAAGATTTTTAATGAATTTTGGACTTTACTTAACATTTATACACCGAATGTAGATGATGAAGCATTTATTTCAGATGCATTTTTGCTCCTGGGACAAGCTAATGAAAATGTTCTGGTTGGAGGAGATTTTAACTGTGTTTTGGAACCTTTATTAGATAAATCTCCAAAAAATGTTAAAAAATCTAAAATGACAATTCAAATTTGAGTTTGATGAAAGATTTTAATTTAGTGGACATTTTTCTGAGGACGATTGGTTAGATGTCTGTCATGATAATGTTACGAGATTGGTAAATGTTCATTATGCAATGGTTAATTACCATTTTTTACATCAATTGTATTTAACACCTGAAAAGTTTTAAAAAATATGGTTTTAGTGAATCAGATTCTTGTTTTAGGTGTGGTAATTCGGTTGGAACTTTTTTTCCTGCTGTTTGGTTATGTGTTCATACACAATCTTTTTGGAAAGCAATTCAATTGTTTTTGGAACATTTGTATAAGATCAAAATACCTCTGGATCCGAAAATATTTTTGTTGGGTGAGTTGAATCCTTTGAAAGATTTAGGATTAGATACATTTCAGATTGCTTTTGTGTATTTAGCTTTATCAGTTGCAAAAAAATGTATAGCAAGTACATGGAAAAATGCTAATATGTTTGATATTAATAGATGGCATAATGAGATGAAAACTTGTTTAGTAATAGAAAAAATTATGTATGTTTTATATGATAATTATTCTTTATTTTTAATAAGTAGTCTTTATATTTAGAATATTTACATTTAGATTTACCTTGATTAGATGTTAGTAAATATATTTCAGTTTTTTTTTTCTTTTGTTTTGGCTCTCCTAAAGAGAGTTGAGAGTTGAGAGTTAGGGGTGGGGGGTGTTCTTTTTTTTCTTTTCCTTTATTTTATATATAAATAAAAAAAATTTATCGTTCATAATATGTATTTTTCTTATTGTATGTAATAACTTTGTTGAATGAATAAATAAAGTTATGGGAAAAAAACCAAAACATTGAATGAATGGAGTTTATTATCATCTGATTGCACAAGTACAACCTGATGAAGCAGGTTTCTCTTGTCCTCAGTGAAAAACACACTGACATACAACCAGACATAGTACACATACAGACAAAAAATACATGTGCAGGACAAGTATTCATATATACAAATAAATAAATAAGTGTTGTTTCATAAATATGAGAGTCTCGGATAGTTAGTGTGAGCAGTTCCTTTGGTCGTTTAGCATTCTCGCTGCCCGTGGAAAGAAACTGTTCCTTGGCCTGGTGGTGCTGGCTCTGATCCTCTTGTTTTTCTTCCCCAATGGGAGCAGCTGAAAGAAGCTGTGTGAGGGATAGAAAGGTTTGTCAATTATTTTCCGCATCCTCGTCAGACAATAATCCCTGTGGATCACTTTGATGGGGTGAGAAAGACTCCAATGATCCTCTCTGCCACTTTTATGGTCCTGTGGATGAACCTCTGATCCATTTCTCTGCAGCCAACCAGGATGCTCTCAATAGAGTTGACGTAATGGTGGCTGGTAGCCTTGCAATGGCGGTCTCATTTGATGCAGCTTTGCAGGTACATAAAACATGCAACACATGAAAATAAAGATAATATAAAAGAGGATGAAAATTAATAATAAATGTTCACAATCTTCAGGCCCCTAATCACTTCTGTCAACGAAATTAACCTTTTGGAAGCCTCGAGAACCATTTCACATGATAATATCATGGAGGGCAGGCAGAGAGAGAGAGAGTGAAACACGGAAGTCTGCAGACACCATGGATGAAGTGAAAACTCAGCAGGTCCATCACTAATGTAGCAAAGATAAAGATTATGATACATAAGCAGTATTTTGAGCTGAGCCCCTTCATCAAGGTGTGAGAAAAGATCAACAGGCAGCTGTGTCCACTTCTTACAGAATTTAAAATCTACCTCTACAAGCACTTATATTTATACAGAAAGACAACTAGCTTTTACAGGAATTATAATTACATCATGGTATAAAACCATTGCAAACTATATCAAGGCCTTTATTACAAGGTTTCATTAAAGCCTTATTTTTGTCTCATTTATAAGAAGAGTACATCATTAACCACTGATAGTGCCCTTGATAACTGTTAAGGCTGCAATTGATCTTCCAAATACTGTCTTGGTGAATACAAATCGTCAGGACCAGGAGCAGTATTAAAATGGGCTGTTGACAATTATTTAATACCAACCTTTCTGCATAAATATTTTCAACAGATCCCTCCTTGTTAATCCTTTCGATTAACACATCCAGCCTACTTACGTTTCACCTATCCATATCTTATTTTCTGCATTCTGTGGGTTCATGGGGAGGGGGGAAACAGTTAACATAGTGATTAGTGCAACACTGTTACCAGGGTTCGAATCCGGGGCTGTATGGTGGAGTTTGTATATTCTCCCCATGTCTTTGTGGGTTTCCTTCGGGTGCTCTGGTTTCCTCCCACCCTACAAAAATGTACCAGAGTTGTAGGTCAATTGAGAGTAATTGGGCAGCAAGGGCTTGTGGGCCGGAAGGATCTGTTACTGTGCTGTATTTAAATTAAAATTAAATTTAAATTTATGCTTTGTTGTCAAAAGGGGATTATAAGATACAAGGTATGAGCACATCGTTTGATATTCTTCTTCATTGCAACTAACCTCTTCTGCCTCATTCAGGTCATAGTATCATACCACTTCCTTTTGGGCCCTGACTATTGTTGGAGTAAAGTTGTTAGTAGCCATCCCAGTGCAATTAATAATCAGAAGATGTTTGACAAGGCCAATAGTACAGCAAAGAATGAAAGAAATCATTACTACATTCAATATCCCATGTGTGAGCCAGATCCCTAGGCCTGAAAACCAATGCCACAAGTTATCCCACCATTCCTCTGAAGTGTGTACCTGTAGCTTGTTAGCCTGTTCCCTTATTTAGTTTTCTCAAATTGGTAACATTTTCAGAATGATTGGGCTCAACAATTTTTGCCGATCAAGGTGCCTTCTGGAGGGTAACTGTTTTTATTGCTACCATTTCTTCATTTAATTCCTGTATGGCCACTGCCACATCATTGGGTATCTGCTCTAAGGTGAAGGCCAGGGTATTGAACTCTTGTGATAATCTGATTGTCACAAAAGGAAAGACCATAAGGGCAAAAGATTGTTCGACAGTACTGATCACCTGTGCTCTTCGTTTCAGGATGCAACAGGGTGACTCTGTAAATCACTCACATGATGTATGTAGAGGACCACAGATCCAAGGTAGCATGACCTGGCCCTGTTATGCAGGAGGCAAAAGGTACACTTTATATCTACAATTGGAATCAGTGCTATTATAAGGAGTGGAATTGTCCTCATTTCCATCTGCACTTGTTTGTTAGCTGCTTCCCAGGGAAGTTGGCTTGTTCTATTGAAGAACCTAGCCCAATTAGTGATAAGGTGCTACGTATTTGTAGGTACAGGAGAGAAGCTGACAAGTTTGTAAGGGCTGAGTGTCAGGAGGGCATTGGCTTTGGAACAGGGTAGCCAGTTTTTGCTCCCCCGCCTGCTTGGTCAGTGATGGGGGGAGGGGGAACTGAATAGCAGGGGCTTAACAAATGTTTCCACTGTGCCATGTGGTCATAAAGTAATTCAATTATAAGTCCCATATTCAGAGCTGTAAAAGGAGGCCAGATCATCAGAGCAGAATTTTGTGGCTGTTTGAATAGATTTTCCAGACAATTATTCAACATATTAAAGTTGTCAAAACTTAATTTAAAAAAAATCTAGACATACAGCAAAGTAACAGGTCATATCAACCCATGTGCCCATGCTGCTCAATTACATCCAGTTGACCTACAACCCCAGTATGTCTTTGAACGGTGGGATGAAACCACAGCCCCTGGAGAAAATCCATGCAGACTTGGGGAGAATGTACAAACTCCTTTCAGACAGCCCGGGATTCAAACCCTGGTCCGATCGCTGGTGTTGTAAATGCGTTGCGTAAACCACTACACCAACTGTGGCGCCCAGCAGTCAATGTGGGAGTTTGCTTCTTCTTCACATATTGATGTTATTCAGATTTCAGATTTATTGTCAGAGTACATATATGACATCACATACAACCCTGAGATTCCTTTTGCCTGTGGGCACAGCAGAACTACCACTAATTGGTAGTGCAAAAATGATCTGCACATAGCGTGAACATGTAAACAATCAAAAGAAATGTAAACAGATAATGAATGTAAACAAACTGACTGGGCAATACAGGGAGAGCAAAGAAAATCAATAAAGTGTACAAGTAAGATCCTGAAATGAGTCCCTGATTGAGTTTGTTGTTGAGGAGTCTGATGGTGGAGGGGTAGCAGCTGTTCCTGAACCTGGTGGTGTGAATCTTGTGGCACCTACACCTCTTTCCTGATAGTAGCGGCGAGAACAGAGCATGTACTTGGTAGTGAGTGTCTTTGATGATTGTTGCTGCTCTCTGAGAGCAGTTTTCCCTGTAGAGGTACTCAATAGTGGGGAGGGTTTTGTCTGTGATGTCCTGGGCTATGTCCACTACCTTTTGGATAGCTTTATGCTCAGGGGTGTTGGTGTTCCCATACCAGACAATAATTCAGCTGGTCAGCACAATTTCCACCAAATCTCTGTAGAAATCTGTCAGGGTTTCTGATGTCATGCCAAACCTCTGCAAACTTCTGAGGAAGTAAAGATGCTGTTGTGCTTTCTTCATGATGCCATTGGTGTGTTGGGTCCAGGAAAGATCCTCCGAAGTAGTGACTCCCAAGAATCTAAATGTGCTCATACTCTCCACCTCTGATTTCCCCAAGGATCACTGGTTTGCACAACTCTGGCTTTCCTTTCCTGAAGTCAACAATTGGCTCCTTAGTTTTGGTGACATTGGATGCCAGGTTGTTGTTGGTGCACCATTCAGCCAAGTTTTCAATCTCCATCCCATACGCTGACTCATCCCCTTCCTTTATACAACCCTCTACTGTGGTATCGTTGGCAAATTGTAGATGGCGTTATTGTCGTACTGAGCCATGAAATCATAGAGTGAGTAGAGCAAAGAACACAGCCCTGTGGTGCTCCGGTACCAATGGAGATTGTGGAGGAGATGTTCTTACCAATCCTCACTGATTGTGATCTGAAGGTGAGGAAATCCGTGATCCAATTGTGCAGTGGGGTGTTTACTCTCAGGTCTTGGAGTTTGCTGATCAGTTTTGAGGGGATGATGGTGTTAATTGCTGATCTGTAGTTGATGAGGAGCATCCTGATGTATGCATACCTACCCCTAGCCATCCAATGTGTAACACTGGCTTCTTTAGAGACTCCTATCAAGTAGGTGAACTTGATTAGAGTTGGCAGAGACCAGTCGATAAAGTTCATCTCTAGCAAACTGGTAGGGATTACCTGGGAGCTGCCAACTAAACAGCACAGGTGTGCAAGCCGGCTTTTCAGTAGTTAATAAATCTGCAAGATGATATGTACCACTCTGGGGTAGCTTCAGAAACATCCCTTGGGTCATACAATAAGCTGTGGCTTTCAAATTACACAAAGTCTGCCCATCTAACAAGGGGATGAGTGTCATGTGGGATATAATGAAGGAGTCCTGAGATGTGGTTCCCATTAAATTAACAGAAACAGGAGCAGATTATGGCTCTACCATTGGGATACTTACAATGCTAATTGTACAAACATTAATGTAACTAGGTGGGAGCTCTACAGAGTGGGGGTGGAGGTGGGGGAGGGGGGGGGGAGATGGGGGAGGGGGGGGAGATTCAGTGCCAGTATCCATTAAAGCTGATATTATTTTATCCATAATTTGAATCTGAACAAGGAGATTCTCTTTCATATTGCTGGACAGTTTAATCCTCATCACCTGTACCACTGATCTCTCATGGCCCCCCCAATATAGAATTGGGTTAGCTTTAGCAATCCTCAAATGAGACCCCAAGGAGGGATTTCCCATCTGCTGCCGGAGTTTTATCAATTGTTATGCCTTTTGACTCATTTTCTTAGTTATGTAAGGAGCATTTTGAATTGGTTTACCTTTCCTTGGCTCTAGTTCTGGTTGCAGATTCTAGTTGTATGTATATACATAATATGCAACAATTTACATGAGATCCTACCGGTTTGTCCCTGAAACAAACAAGAATATCTTTGATTCCTCTTTATTTTATTCTGGGTTTAATTTCTTCAAAACCTCATTCTTCTGCTAGTCCTCACACTTCTTCCCCACTTCTTGCCTCAGCCTGTTGGCATCTTACCTCAGAATGGGTCATCAGCTTGTTGTGTGGGACTTTAACTTTCTCTCCTAGGACTTTTCTTTTTAGTTAGTTTGGATCCTGTTGCATTAGTGATCCTGCTGACTATGCCAATTCTGCCAATGAAATGAACCTCTTGGAGACCTTGAGTATCTTTTCACACACTTTATCTGTGGTTTAGTGGGTTAAAGTGCCTGCCAAGTAAATAGGGGATCCTTGGTTCGAATCCAAGCTGAGCCTCATGCCGCCCTGTGTTGAATTGTTTCTGAAGGGATTCTCTTTGACGGCATGATTAGCAAAAAAGTTAGTGCAATGCTGTTACAATGTCAATGTCCAGGACTGGGGTTTGAATCCTATGTTGTCTCTAAGGAGTTTGTACATCCTCTCCATGTCTACGTAGGTTTCCCCTGGGGGCTCCAGTTTCCTCCCACTCTTCAAAACATACAGGGGTGGGGGAATGAGGTGTTGTAGGTTAATTGAGTGTAATTAGATGACACAGGCTCGTGGGCCAAAAGGCCTGTATGTCTAAATTTAAATTGATTTCCTATGATATATAATGAAGAATAGCAACGGTCTCCACTGATTACCAACTCTAAAATCTACCTCTACAAATATTTATATTTATACAGACGTACAAGCTTTTACAGGAATTTTGATAACATCATGGAATGAAAGCATTATGAACTATATCTAGGCTTTTATTACAATTTTTATTAAAACCTTAATTTTATCTCATTGTAAGAAGATTATATAAGAAGAAACTGTTAGTCTCCTTAACAACAGTTAAAGCTACAACTTCACTTTCAAATAATATTTTTCGCTGAACACAAATTGATCCAGACACTGTATTAAAATGGATTGCTTGCCAACTGTGTTGGAGTTAGTGTCAACCTTTCTGCACAACATTTTTGCACAATTTCCTAAACAGGAAAACATCCCTCATCATTAAATGAGGATAACATCTACAATAGTTTGGAAAGATAACAAAAAGTCTCCACCCATCTGGGCATCTCATGACATGCACCCGGACCAAGTGGCCCCATCATATTGGAAAGATCAATGAATTTTAGCCTCCTCGTTTTGCATCTAAGCCAATCAATTTTAAAGTTAACAGCAATGTAGCCACCTCTTGCAATCGAGATTCCAAGGTCCTGGGCCTCATTTGATTATCCATGTCCATTAAATCGTGTGACTGGTAGTCACTTCAGGAGTAGCTATTATTATTGGTAACAGCAATCAAATTGTCATTCAAATTTTGACATACAGCACAGTTACAGGCCATTTTGGTCCATGAGCCCAAGCCGCCTAATCACACCTACAACTCCTGGAAAGTGGAGTCCCTAGAGGAAACCCACACAGACATGGGAAGAATGTACAAATTTCTTACAGAGAGTGTGGGATTTGAACCCCGTTCTCAATCGCTGGCACTGTAACAGTGTTGTGCCAGTGGCTACGCTAACCATGCTACCCTAATACAAAATGTTATTTTGTATTTTGCAAGATCAACGCATGGTGGAATTTCCAAAGTTGCAGATGTAGTCTTTGACCTCATGGGTAATTGAAAACAGGTGATGTACATTTTTCCCTATTTTTGCACCCATTGGTGAATGGAAAATAAATCATATTGTGGACGAGTAGTTGTTTTCTGAAGGTCCTTTCAATGAGGTACGATTACTAATCACAGAGCACCTATGGCACAGGGAGTGGAAAGAAAAAGGTTGAGAACCACTGATTTAGTTGGAAAGGAGATGTGCTGTGGGTGACAAAGAGTCAGAGAACTAGGTATCTTAAATGTAGAGTGATACAGCTGAAGTTTGTACAGCAGAGTAGAAATTTACCAAAAAGAAAATACAGTCTAAGTTAGAAATCTGAATTGGGAGCATAAAATGCTGGAAATACTCAGCAAATCATTGAATAGCTGCAGAGAGAGAAACAGAGTAAACATGTCACACCCTTTCACCAAAATGGGGTTAGAAATGAAATATATTTTATGTTGTGTGAACTGAGGCTGGGCAGATGGTTGACATTGTTGCAGGGAAGGGTGAATGGTTTGTGTGGAGATGAGGACATTTTCAATGATAATGTTGGCTGAGGGGGATAAAAGTGCACCTGCAGGAAATGTGGTTGGGAAGAAGTGAAATAAATACACTGCATCAGACACCTAAGGAGAAGCGCCATTAGATACAGCTGGCAGAGCTAATAGGCCCTTTCAAAATGTCATGTAAAATGGTGTTACATCGCCCCAGTTACACAGCAGTTAGAAATGGTATGACCCGGTCAACCCCACTGGAATCCATCTGGGTCCTTGACCTATCTCAGAGGTAGTCAGGGAATCCAGTTGAGTCCACAGGTGGTGATTTGAAAACGAAAATGGCCGACCTGCTTATTCCAGTGATGTCAGCGCTCGTGTGCGTGCGCCACCGGGCAGTCAGCATCTGGCGGTACTTTCAGTGAGTACGTGACGTGCCATTGCGGGTTGGTGATTTGATGAGTAAAGCTACCAGCATCTTTGCCCCAGTAATGGACCCAGGGCCCCAGGAGGGCTTCCCAGGTGCTGCAGTTTAAAAGAGGCCACTGTCTCAAAGCACAGTACTAGTTGAATCCTGACTATCTGGGTGGAATTTGTACAATTTCCCTGTGATGGTGTGGGTTTCCTCCCTGTGCTCAGATTTCCTCCAACTACCCCAAAGGCATGCTGCTGATTCCATTACTTGACCGCTGTAAATTGCTGCTAATGTATATGTGAGTGAGAGAATCTGGGGGTGGGGTTAAGGGAATGCAGAAAGAAATTTAAAAAAGGATTAATATAGGAATAGCACAAAAATGGGCATTGAAAGGCCAGTCTGGTCTTGATCAGCTGAAGGGGCAGATTCCATGCTGTATCTTTGAATAATTAACAAGAAAGAAAAGCCAAAACTAGTGTGATCTCATCCATGCGCTTTGGATTTCCTGGTGAATTCCGACTTTAGTGACGTTTTTTCTAAATCCTGTTGTGGAGATAGTCTGGGTGTTTTATCAAATCCAGGACCCTGATATGGTGGGCTTGGTTTGGTCACCAACCCTGCCACAGAGAAGATCAATTCAGAATCAAGCTCTCCTCTTACGTTGGCTTTTTCTCTCTCCTGCCAGATATTCAGTAAAGTTTAGATGGATATTTTTTAAACTATAGGCCCTTCACTTCCAGAATGTCTTGGCAAGGCTCCACCCCCCTCCAAGCTTTGGAAGCTCATTTTAATTTGGGCTCTTACTGGATGACATGTTTCTAAACATTTTAACTGCTCTACTCGCTTTACACCTTTGACCGTTGACAACAACATGGTAATGTGTGGTACAAAAAGGAGCAATGAGTCAGCATACAGGAGGGTCATTGAAAACTTGGCTGAATGGTGCACCAACAACAACTTGGCATTCAATGTCACCAAAACCAAGGAGCTGATTGTGGATTTTAGGAAGGGAAAACTAGATGTGTACAATCAGAGGTGGAGAGTATGAGCAAATTTAAATACCTGGGAGTCAGTAGTTTGGAAGATCTTTCATGGACCCAACACACATATGTCATCAGTGCCTCTACTTCCACGGGAGTTTGCGGAGGTTCGGTATGACATCAAAAATCTTGGTGAACTTCTACTTATGTGTAGTGCAAAGTGAGCTGACTGGGTGCATCGTGGCCTGGTATGGGGGCACCAGTTAGCTCTGAGCAGAAAGCCCTGCAAAAGGTAGTAGACACAGCCCAGTACATCACAGCCAAATCTCTTCAAAGCTTCGAGACGTCTACAGGGAACGCAGCAATCGGAGATCAGCAGGAATCATCAGGGATCCACACCATCCGGGACATGCTCTGTTCTGCTGGTACCATCAGGAGAAAGGTATAGGTGCCACAAGATTAGTACCACCAGATTCAGGAACAGCTGCTACTACTTCACCGCCGGACTCCTGAACAACAAAAACTCATTTAACGAGTCTTACTTTGCACTTTATTTATGACTAGCAGGATACCCAGTGTTGCCCAGGAAATAAAAATACTCAGATGGTTGAAACCAAATACCTCAAAAAACTTTATGGTAATCCTGCATAAATAATATTTTTTTCTGTTTCCGGCTGCCAGCTCCTTGCCTGTCTGGAAGCATCAACAGTGAGGTGAGACTGATGTTCCTCTTGCTTTCTCCTTTGTCTAACTCTATGGGCATGTGAAGAGCTTCTGCCAATATTGCTTTTTTGGGGCCCATATTGAACTGGGGTTGGTTTCCAAATTTACATCGAATGACAGCACTGCAACTAACTGAGGTGTCCCTGGGGCGAGTTCAAATTTTTTGGAACTTTTGAAGTTCATATGACCTTAAAGGTTAAATTCAATGAGGGCACACCCCCACTGAACCTCCTTGGACATTTCTGGAGCGCTCCATATTGATTTGCGCAGAGGAGAGAGAAACAAACGTACAGAGATCAGATTTGTGAGAGATGAGTAAAACTAATATGAAAATATGAAAGATGAAGAAAACTAGTATGTGTAATGAATAAAGCCAGTATGAATAGGATAAGGATAGATAATAGAATGTCAGAAGTAAAGTTAGTCTGAATAAGATAAGGGTCTTCTAGCCTTTTAGACAGAATTAGCAAGTTCTGCATAAATGTTAGTAAGCCCTGAGAGTCGGGAAGGTGTGAATAAGGACAATGACATGATGGGACACCGACAGGATACCCCCTGGTCCTCCAAGTTCACAGAAACAGCACTTAGGCAGACAGGATTGCCTAATGCCAAACTCATCCAGGAGGCAGAAGAATGTAAGGGGGAGGGTACTTCTATACTGAAATAAACTGTATAAAAGTTGGGTGAGCCCCAGTGTATGTGTGTATTCCCAGGGTAAGGGGAAGCACCCAACTTTGCATTGTTGTAAAATAAATGTTCTTTGTTCTCAATTTTTGTCTCGAGCAAATTCTGTGAAGGGACTTCTGTTTCTCACAGATTGAATATTTATTTTCTGAACAGCCGTTTGTTTTGTACAGGCATCTTTTCTTTTGTATGGCTGACATGAGAAAATCTGCCGGGCCCGTTGAAAAAGAATCTCAGGGTTGTTTGAGTAACAATAAATTTGAACAGTGAACCGTGATGTTGTGGAAGATGCTACTATCTGTGGTCGAGGCAGGAACCAGATGCAAAGTGAGCGCCTCGATTTAAAAAAAAAACCCACTTTAAATACATGAAATAAATAATTTCGAAGCCTTTGCAAACAAGAAAGAAACTGGAAGAAGGCAGAACTAACGCGGTTTCAAATGACGAATAGATTTGCAGTTTTTTTTAAATAAAAGCTCCATCTGCTGGAGATGTGAATTTTAATTGCGAGAATCGACTGATTTGGCAGGATTCTCCATCCAAGCCGCCCTTCTCGTCCCCGGGGACCGGCACCGGCACCGCCCCGGTGTGAAGCGGAGCCCCGAGTGGGAGGGGAAGCGGAGCGTGGTTCCAGCCGCATCTTTTGTATCCATGCCCCAGCCGTCGTTAGACGGGGCGGGGGACATGGAGCGGCAGGCAGCCGCAGAGAAGCCGGCTCAGCTGTTGAGAGGAAGTGTAACCCGCTGACGAGGGGAGGGCAGAGGGCTCTGGCAGCGCCCGAAGGATCAGAAGGGAGCGACAGCCCGACAACCCCGTCTTGGTTCGGCCCAGCTAGACGGATGCAGTCTCTCCCTATTTGTCTGAAGACTGAACAAGTGCCAGGTAGAGAGAGATGAGCGGTCGATCCCAGCTTGCCCCTTTCCATGTTGTGTCGGGGGGGGGGGGGGGGGGGGGGGGCGCGGGGAGTAAATCTTTCAATTAACAGATGAAGGAAGCCCAAAACATTTCCGCAGGCAGCCGGGAAAGGCTGGAGACGCGCGGGTTTGGATTGAAGTGGCGGGTGTGTATGTATCAAGTTTCATGTATCCAATGAAGTAGATGCAAGCAGGAATTCACCCACCTATATTCCGGAGGCGCCAGGAAAGAAGGGGGTAGGGAGGAAAGGAAAGGGGGGAGGGAGGAAAGGAAAGGGGGGAGGGAGGAAAGGAAAGGGGGGAGGGAGGAAAGGAAAGGGGGGAGGGAGGAAAGGAAAGGGGGGAGGGAGGAAAGGAAAGGGGGGAGGGAGGAAAGGAAAGGGGGGAGGGAGGAAAGGAAAGGGGGGAGGGAGGAAAGGAAAGGGGGGAGGGAGGAAAGGAAAGGGGGGAGGGAGGAAAGGAAAGGGGGGAGGGAGGAAAGGGGGAGGGAGGAAAGGGGAGGAAAGGAAGGAGGAGGAAGGAGGGGGGAGGAAAGGAAAGGGGGAGGAAAGGAAAGGGGGAGGAAAGGAAAGGGGGAGGATAGAGGGGGAGAGGAGAGGGCGGATAGAGGGGGAAGAGGAGAGGGAGGATAGAGGGGGGAGAGGAGGATAGAGGGGGAGAGGAGGATAGAGGGGGAGAGGAGGATAGAGGGGGGAGAGGAGGATAGAGGGGGAGAGGAGGATAGAGGGGGGAGAGGAGGATAGAGGGGGGAGAGGAGGATAGAGGGGGGAGAGGAGGATAGAGGGGGGAGAGGAGGATAGAGGGGGGAGAGGAGGATAGAGGGGGGAGAGGAGGATAGAGGGGGGGAGAGGAGGATAGAGGGGGGGAGAGGAGGATAGAGGGGGGAGAGGAGGATAGAGGGGGGGAGAGGAGGATAGAGGGGGGAGAGGAGGATAGAGGGGGGAGAGGAGGATAGAGGGGGGAGAGGAGGATAGAGGGGGGGAGAGGAGGATAGAGGGGGGGAGAGGAGGATAGAGGGGGGAGAGGAGGATAGAGGGGGGAGAGGAGGATAGAGGGGGGAGAGGAGGATAGAGGGGGGAGAGGAGGATAGAGGGGGGGAGAGGAGGATAGAGGGGGGGAGAGGAGGATAGAGGGGGGGAGAGGAGGATAGAGGGGGGGAGAGGAGGATAGAGGGGGGGAGAGGAGGATAGAGGGGGGGAGAGGAGGATAGAGGGGGGGAGAGGAGGATAGAGGGGGGGAGAGGAGGATAGAGGGGGGAGAGGAGGATAGAGGGGGGAGAGGAGGATAGAGGGGGGAGAGGAGGATAGAGGGGGGAGAGGAGGATAGAGGGGGGAGAGGAGGATAGAGGGGGGGAGAGGAGGATAGAGGGGAGAGAGGAGGATAGAGGGGGGAGAGGAGGATAGAGGGGGGAGAGGAGGATAGAGGGGGGGAGAGGAGGATAGAGGGGGGGAGAGGAGGATAGAGGGGGGAGAGGAGGATAGAGGGGGGGAGAGGAGGATAGAGGGGGGAGAGGAGGATAGAGGGGGGGAGAGGAGGATAGAGGGGGGAGAGGAGGATAGAGGGGGGAGAGGAGGATAGAGGGGGGGAGAGGAGGATAGAGGGGGGGAGGAGGATAGAGGGGGGAGAGGAGGATAGAGGGGGGGAGAGGAGGATAGAGGGGGGGAGAGGAGGATAGAGGGGGGGGAGAGGAGGATAGAGGGGGGAGAGGGGAGGATAGAGGGGGGGGGAGGGGAGGATAGAGGGGGGGAGAGGAGGATAGTGGGGGGGAGAATTGTTCAGGGATGTGAGCACATGGCGACCCCTGTCAGCCCGCGTGTTGTATGGACAGCGATAGGTTTTTAAGGAAACAAGTCGGTTTAACGCATTTCAGTTCCTCAATCAACCGGCAGGCCGGATACTTGTTGGGATCAGGACAGGCTGAATCAAAGAGTGGTGTAAGGCGTGTCAAATGCTTCGCTCAGGAACCGATGGGACTTTGGTCTCGCTGTCCTGGGCTCGGATGTGTCTCCTAAAGCGGCTTCGTCCCGCGGGGCCGTCAGCGCACTAAAGAGTTGTTTACCAAAGTCCCCAATCGAGAATGGGGTTGGCTGTCGGGCACTTCTCAGCTCCATGAAGTCCACTAAACGTCAGGAGGGAGCGACGTGCGCGTTTCACTGCCTTGCGTCCTGCTTATTTCGCCAATGTCAACGGGGTAGAGCTCCAAAATCTGCAGACACGGTGGTTGAAGTACAAGCACAACGTGCCGGGGAAACTCACCACTGTTCTGTCAATCAGGTAGAGAGGGTGCAGAGAAGATTTACTAAAATGTTCCCTGGATTGCAGTATCCAGAAAGATTCAGCAGACTGGGACTTTATTCATTGGGGGTGGTGGGTGGGAGGGTGGGGGGGTGGTGGGTGGGGGGGGGTGATTTGATAAAGGTGTTTAAAAATTATGAGTTGATTAGATGTGAATAGGCTCTGCCCCTTAAGGGTAGGAACGAGGGGTCATAAGTTAAGGGTTGGGGGGGCAAACTTTAGAAGTAACATGAGAGGAAGCTTCTTCACTCAGAGAGTGGTGGCTGAGTGGAATGACCTTCCGAAGAGCTGGTTGCAGCAGGGTCAATTATTTTAATTAATTTTATATTTCAGGAGGTTGGATGTGAGGGGGTTGGAGGGTTATGGACAGGGAACAGCTAGGTAGAACTTGTGGAGTTCACTTAAATTGGTGCGGACGAGAAGGGCCGATGTGGCCTGTTTCCGTACTGTAATTGTTATATAGTTATATAGCAAAGGTTAAATAAAATCCATAACTTTCGGCCTTGAGCCCTTCATCAAGGGATGGAAAAATGTCAGGCGTCGGAACAAAAAAGTAGGGGTGGTCGTAAAGGCAGGAAATGATAGGTGGAGAAGGGAGGGGGGGGGACAGCAGCGATCAAGGAGAGGGGGGATGGCTAGGTGAAGGAGGGAGGGAGGGAGAAGAGGAGGACAGGTTAGCAGAAACCAGAAAAGTCAACGTTAATGCCATCTGGCTGGAGAGAGCCCAGATGGAAAATCACACGTTGTTCCTCTAATTTGCGGGCAGTCTTGGTGGGATAGTGCACGAGGCCATGGTGTGTGACACAGAACTGAAGTGGTTGGCGTCTGTCACTGGAAGCCACCTCCTCATCTGCGCCCAGTTTCTTTGATGTAGAGATGGCCACAAAGGGAACACCGAATGTAGTAGTGTTGCTTCATTTAAAAGGCCTGTTTGGGGCTCCGGACCGTGATAAGGGAGGAGGTGCGGATGCAAGTGTGGCACCTCTTGCAGCCACAGGGGGAGGTTCCAGGGTTGGTGGGGGGGGGGGGGTTTGGTAGGGAGGGATGAGTGTGCGATGGAATCATGGAGGGAGTGGTCCCTATGGAAGGCAGAGAGGGTAGGAGAGGGGAAGATGTGTCTGGTAGTTGGATCCTGTATTTGTGTGCATGAGTGTGAAACATTCAGATTGATCCATCCAAGGAACACAACAGATGAAGAATTCTTGAGGTAAATTATTGAATGGAGTATGGTCATAGCATTAGATGTGAATGACCTTAGGAAATAAATATTGGGGAAAAGGGGGAATTAATTGGATAGATTCAGAATAGGCACATATGATAAGGTTTAAATGGACACTATGTGAGGAAATTACCATATGAAAAGGAATGTGAATTTTATTCTCGAGATGATATAAAATAGTGTTGAAATTCACTCAGAAGTGATTTATGCCGCAAGCAACTTTTATAATTGAGTCAAAATATTAAATTGAATGGGGATTACAGGCATAAAATGTAATGAAATACAATTATTCCATTTTCAGTTGCCTTTGGATAGTTTTGTATGCAATCTAGTGGGAATTAGAATTAAAGTTTTTTTTAAATTGCAAAACCAAGTCTGAGCATTCACATTATTCTCTAGCTAATTTAAAAGTGTAGTACCGACTATTATTTTTGTTAGATTATGAATGATGATGGAAAATTTGCTTTAAATTGGATGTAGCTTTGAAGAAATGGTCTGTGCTGAACTTAGGGATGTGCATCTGGCAATACAAGTGCATCCAATATTTCACATGAAAATAATTTCAAAACACCTTTTAAATGTGGTGTCATAATATGGAAAAATGTTCTGAATTTCACAGCATTCCACCGGTAAGGTTATTTTGTGTGGTTTAACATTATTAAAATAGCATCTGTGTGAATTTAGTGAAAGAAACAGATTTTATTTTACAATAACTTAATAGTCTAATTTGCAGTTGAGATCATTCTAAACCAGTCATTCTGGGCGTTTCAGCCCCCAGGGGGCCACAGCACATTTAAGTGGAAGGGCCATAGACTGAAATAATTTAAAAAAAATATTCTCTCCAGTCAGTAAGAGAGAAGTACAGAAGAAGCCAACTAAATTTGGCTAGTCCACAAGGAAGGGAGAGGTGTAAATTTTGAGCAGAGTCCTAAGGGGGTCATAGCCAAAAAAAAACTGTTGAGAATGGTTCTTCTAGAGCAGGGGTGTCAAACTCAAATTCACAGAAGGCCAAAATTAAAAACTTGGATTAAGTCGTGGGCCAAACTAAATATTTATTGAAAATTTTCAACAACATCTGCATGTTTTCTCTTCTTTGAATGTTAAACTTTTTCTTATTAAAATAAATGTTTAATAATAGTTTTGGTTAAACTCTTTCCAGAAGAAGCATTAACAAATGAGAAATAAAATATTCAATAAATAATATTTCTCTATAGCCTTTAAGCTCCTTTTAAATGTATTTTTTTTCACAAGCCAACAAGTCAAAAAAATAACAACTTGCTTCAATGACAAACAAGTTTGTCTTTTAAAATGATGAACATACAGTCTGCTTCCCACCTGTCTTGAAAGGTCCTGTTTTCTGTCTTTCGTTTGGCCATTTTTCGTAAGGGGTTTATTACATGTGAGTTAGGCGACAGGTCGCAGATGCTATCGAAAGTAAAGAGAGGAGGTGGGGGCGATTAGCAGGCTGGCGCCAATGCATTTGCAAAGCATTCTGGGATTTGTAGTATTAGCTGTGCATGCGCTATACTGGCGCGGCAGCCAGCGGGCCAGCTCTAATACATATTTGATATGATCTTGCGGGCCAAATACAATTATATCACGGGCCAAATTTGGCCCGCGGGCCTGAATTTGACATGTGTGTCCTAGACCAAACTCCAGCCAAGACTTCCACTCCTCATCAGGACCTACATGGGTTATTTTGTGCTTTTGTTCAAATGGAGAATCGATTAGGTTTAACTCAGAATAAAGATTGAGGTGCATTAGAACAGCCATTCCCAAACTTCTTCCAACTATGCCCCCCCCCAACCAGACTCTGCTCTGTTTATGGGCCCCTTTCCCTGTGAAGCAGTCAAGTTTTAATTTCTTCCGTACTTCTACCAACTACATTAAAAAAAAATGTTATGTGAGGTGAAAAGAAAATGAGTCTCTTGCTTAAATGAGCTGTGTGGCCCCCAGGGGGCTGTGTAGCTCCCACTGAGATTGGCCATTTTAGAGTAACAAATGGAGTGCTACTCATTTAAGAGACCAACATATTGAAATTGGTTAATTTTGTTCTGGTGCTTTCAGGGCATGTAGTAAAGTTGGCTCTTGCTTCTATGGCATTTCCTCTATCTTCTTGTATCCATTTCTCTTGAATGTGCCACTTCCTGGTGATGGCAGCACTTCAGCACATCGTTCAAATATCCACTTTGTAAAGGAGAACAAAGATATGAAGAATCCATCACTCTTTCTATATGGTGAATACTGGATCCTGTGTGACACAGACTCCTTAATGAGTTCACCGAACATATTAAAAAAAATAACAAGGACTCTGGATGTTGGTAACCAGAGAACAAAGGTTTAAGAGACATTGTGAGAAATATTATACTGAGAGCTTTTATTTAAAAAAAAAGCCTGGAAGGATTTTATTAAAGTTACTTTTTTTTAATGCAATGAAATATTCTGGCTCTTGTGCTCTTTAACTTTGGGTCCACAATGACGTTCACCCTTACTGAAATGTTTGGAATTAGGGACCGCAGCCTCAACAAAAGGGGTTAATCATCCAGAACACAGATGAGAGGAAATTTCTTCAGTTGATGGTATTCTTTACCCTGCTTGTCTGTGGAGGGTCATTCAATCTGTATTTCCAAAACAGAGATGTGTAGATTTTTAGGGGAAGCAATGCATTTCAGATTTTAAGAAGAAAATCTGCAGATGCTAGAGTCTCGTACAATATGCAAAAAGGCATTTTGGGTTATTGCAGGGAATGGTTCTGAACTAAAAGGTGTGCCATGATCTTATCAAATGCTGGAATATATAAGGTGACAAGTGTTCTTCTGCTTCTAATACTCATTCTCTTGTGTTTTAATCGACACAGGTGAACAAATCATAATGTTGGTTTTTTTTAACAACTCTTGTCTCCAGACATTTCAGCTTTGTCATTCCGTTGAGTTGCTAAACTCATTTTGATATTGTTCAGTTTGTATAATTCATCCACCCATGCAGCATTTCAGCAGGTCGAAGGCAATCTCAATACTCTTGGGTGTCCTACTTGTGCAGGATTTCCGAAGAGTGTATCTGACCTTTGAGGTCACGCTCTTACTGTTTGACGCTTATTGTTTGACTTTGTAAAAGGTGCAATGTGCTTGCTGCCGATTTGAGAGTTGGAGTATTTTAAATGACTTTCTGCACTATGTCGTGTTCAGATCTTCATTGTCGATTTGTATTGTCATCTTGGTTAGAACCTGTGCCTACTTCAGAGGGCATAGGGTCAAACATCAGAGAGATTAAGTTACTTCAGTGCCATTGTCCGAGCTGTCTTTTTTTTTAATGTTTACTGGGTGGATGTAATTGGTTCTTTGGCACTGAGTTCACCCTGCATTCTTTTCAACATTATTCCCACAACCAGGAGTGCAGAAATGGATTGACTAGTGGTCCCCACCCACCCGTTTCTCTTTAAATTTACTCAAATTTCTCAGTCAATGAGGGGTTTTGACTCAAAACTAACTTTTTTCTTCCCCCCCCCCCCCCTCCCCCCCACATTGATGCTTTTTGACCACAGGAGTTCCTCCAGTGGATTGCTTGGCTTCAGATACCAGCACCCACACACTGTATCTCCAGTTGACTGCTCCACTGCAAAGTCTCTTTGAGGTATAACGGCTAAGAAGAAGTTTTCCTCCTCTCTCTGATGGGAGCCCCTCTTGCAGGTTCCCCTCTGTGCCTTCTGCTGCTCTCCGGCTCTTCAGCCACGTCCTGACTGTAAGGTAAAACATCATGAGATGGGAATGTGTAGGGAGTTACCCTGTACAGGGCAGTAACAAGAAGGGGAGGTGTCCTTGTACTCCTGTTAGGTAAAACATCATGAGATGGGACCGGAGAAGGAGTCACCCAGTACTAAGGAGTAACAGAATGCATCCTTGTACTTACAAGATAAGAGAGACATTGATGGATTGAGAGGCAGGAAGCTAGCAGGGAAAGGATAGCAACAGTTTTAGTCATTGGACAAGTAATGATATGATGATGTTCTAAGCATGTATCCAAGGGTATAAAAAATCACCATTTTGCTGATAACGGCAGAATGCATTCTCCGACTAACTTTGTTAGTCGCAAGTGTTACAATCCGGTAATAAAGAACAAAGAACCCTGATTTCGACTCAGTCTGGTGTTTGTCTCACTCATTCATGAACAATGCAGACCTAACATGACCAAGACTCACCCACTACCACAGCCATGCGTCGTTCCTCAGCACTTGCCTGGCACCTGCCAGTCACTCCTGCTTGGTTTTCCCAAAGTCCCATGGGGGTGGGGGGGGCCCTCTCTCACCCAACCTCTAGCAGCCCCTGTTCCTCTTCACACTACTGAACTTCTGTTCTAACTTTTCTCAGATCTGATGAAGAGATTGGTTTCAAAGGTTCGACCATTCTTTTTCTTCCCGCTGATGCTGCTGGTCCTGCTGAGGTCCTCCAGCAGATTTGTGCTTGGGCTTTGATGGTTTGTTGTTCACGGCTGTGGAGACCTACAGCATGGAAACTGGCTTGCCCTGCCCATTCCAACCATCAAGCGCTGGAGAAACTCAGCGGGTCGCACAGCATCCATAGGAAGTAGAGCAGTCAATGTTTCGGACAGGAATCTGGAAAAAAAATAGACAGGCAGATGCCTGAATAGCAAAGTGGGGGAAGGGGAGAGGAGGGAGGAAAGGAGCACAGACTTACAGGTAAGAGGCAATGGGTAGGAGGGTGCAAGAGAAAGAAGCTGAGAAGAGTTAGGACGAGAGTGCAGATGGTCACTCAGTCTGAGTCCACAGGAAGTTGTACCTGGCCCACTATTGTTCATGTTTACGTGAACAATTAGAAAGTTACAGTTGGAAATGATGATATCAAGGTTGTAGCATGAAATGAAAACTTGGAACTCCTGCTGATACATAACAAATTGTGATTTAAAATATAGGAAGATGCTTATAAACTTCAGAATAAGCCCACAGTTGACAAGTGCAGATCTGTATGGATTAAACACAAGTACCTACATTTTGATAAAGATGATTAAGGAAAATAAGCGATCAAGTGGTACAGATGGTGAGGTAAATTACTGGTCGTCAAATTCGTAAACAAAATATAGAAACTTCTATCGGGAAGGAATAGTAAAATAGAGCAGTTATGTAAATTGTAAAAGTAAAACTTTGGTCAGTTTGGTGGTTCTTTGAAAAAGATATGAAGATATCGGAGAATCAGCACTGCTGCCTGGGGTCATGATGCCGGCCGGCTCTGTTCTGGCTTTAAACTGCCTGCTAAAGGAGCCTATGGTGTTTTTAAAAAAATTATGTACCACACACTTATGTACCACTTGTGTGTTTTTTTAAAAAAAAAAAACAAATAACTAACATTTTTTTCCTGTTCACACAGGAACAACCAAAACTTCAAAGTTCTGTATTTCACCGTGAGTTTAGACTAAATACCTGAGGTGAGGTATTAACGTACGCTGGACGTGGGATGCCACTGTGTTGGTGTCGACCATGATATGTAATCTGTGTGCAACGTACAGCGTCAATGTGTTGATGTCGTTAGTGGTGAGAGCCATCTGCGTCTGAAATATCCAGTAGACGGAAGAGCTAAATGGCTCTTGATTCCTCGGATGCTTTTGATTCTAGCAGCAGGTAGAATTGTAATAGCCCTATACAAATGCACCTCTGCTGCTGGTAGTTTAATGTCTGCACATTTAAAAATCCCATGCTGCAATGTTGCACGCTTTACACGTTATCGCACACCATCAATAATGTCCTATTCATTAACCCATTTGCTGCGGATTTTCTGCAGTCATTCTGTAATAATTTCTAGGGGTCCAGGAGGTAAAATATCGCAATGGGAATGAGTCCCTCATTTCTGTTTTTATCCTTTTATACAGACTGCCTTCCGGAATTTTGGGAATAATTTTCTGGAATGCAGTGGCCTTGTAAATGAAAGGGTTCTCTTTTGCTTCTCTTTCTCTTAGTGTTAGCGGCACCGGACAATGCTCATGATGAATCTTTGTTTAAGTTACGGCAGCCAAAAGTTGAAGTATATCATGTATATTACATTTTTTTATGTATTACAGGTTGAACATCTATTATCCAGCCCTCTGTGGTCTGGCATGTTTTGGATCTGCCGCCATTAGTACAAACTTCTTACAGATAGTGCGGGATTCGAACCCCGGTCCCAATCGCTGGCGCTGTTAAGCTTGAATTTGCCGTGATTGGGACCAGGGTTTGAGTCCTGCGCTTTCTGTAAGGAGTTTGTACTAATGTCCCGAACCCTGGCGCTGTAAAGGCGTGTGCTAACTGCCTCTGCCCGCAATATTATTTCCTGTTTTAAGCTTTGCTCTACCTTCGATATGCTTATATAAGGGGGTCAATTTCTGTTTTCTGGCATTTTCTGTGGCCTGGCAATGGCCAGGTCCTGATGTTGCCAGATTAAAGATGTTCAAACTGTATTACATGACAATGAAGTAAACCGTTAAATTTTGAAAAGGTGCAAAGTAGCTTTAATACCAGAATTGAGAGGTTTACTCTTTCAGGGCAAATTAATCTTTTATTCCCAGACAATGTTCTGGCTTGAAAGTATTTAAGACTGATGCAGAGTTGCTGAAGTGTATCTAGTTGCAAACGGGACCAGAATTAGGACTACAAAAAGCATGATAACTGGCAGTAAACCTCTTCACCCAGAAATTGGGCAGAATACAGAACTTATTACTAGAAGTGAACATGAAGGGAAGCTAGTTGTGAAGGGGAAAGAATGAACCATGTTAATGGATTTGATGAGGAAAGGTGAGAGGCAGGCGATGCAGGCATGAATTAGAATTGAATGTTTGTAGGTTGTAGATACAGTATGGTAGACTAGCCCATGGTTAACCACAGGTATACCTTAATCATACTTTATGGTCTCTACTTCCTGGTCCACCTCTGTCTTTCTTCAGTCAGTCGTGCCTTTGTACCTTCCATAAAGGTGTGGTGAAGTAGTAGTTAAAATAGGAAACCTTTCTTGATACTTCTAGTAGTAATGATACTTTGTGTTTCGATTCTAACACCGTGGCTGTGATCAGCCAGCCAAGCATGAATTGGAATCAAATTGGGCATTGTCAGGTCTCTTGAGTGGGCTGCTTGGCATCTTCAGTTCTCTCTCCGTGTGTTCTTGTTCTTGCAATTACTATTTTTTTTCTATCTCTTGACTTGCCAATAAGAAGGTAGTTATTTTCTTGACATAAAACAACTCAGAGTAGCATAGAGCAAAGAGTGCTCCAGGATCTCTGGAGTCGGGGTTTTTGAATGCAGGCTAAGTGAACTGTTTGTATTCTTTCCTGGGTAGGTTGGTGGTATTAAGGGAAAAATTGGACGTATTTAGTATCTTTTTTGAGCAGGGAATTTTCCGAAGTGGTTATAATGACTGAATGCAAGCAGGCGAAAACTGGAGCCTATGTGAATGTGATCACAGCTGATCTATGCAGACCTCTCTCCTCTCTCTGCCAGTTCCCGATAGTGCTCAATTCCTTGATCTTTCAAATATTTAAGGTTGAGATAGATGAATGTATCGAATGATTTGACCCTCTCCTCCTCCAGACAGCGAACTCCTGACATTCATCGTGCTCGGGAGAAGACATTTTTATGCGGCTTGAGTTTTAAATGACTGACTCCTTATTTTGTAGCTGTATCATCTTGTAAATTATGCTCCCTCTAGTGACAAGGCCTCATCGAATCATTTGAATATTATGTCTGGATTAGTAGAGGGACGAGAGAGTTTGGTTTTTATGCAAAGCATTGTTGTTATATAGGAAGTGCCTTGGCCAATCTGCCCTCATTGGGATTGTCTGTCTAGTATCAAGCTTGTAGAGGAAAAGGTGAATGTAAAGACAGAGATTCTCTGTCTTGACATCACTGCATTTATCTCCATAAAAGGCCTGAAGGCAGATGGACTGCTGGAATATGCTCCAGCTTCCATCAGCGTGGGGGTGGGGTAGTACACTTAAAGGTGGAGTGTAGTCGCTCCATCTCCTCCATGAAATGAATGCCACTAAAAGCGGCTGTAAGGGGAGGGCTGATGATGTCGTCAGCCTGCGACCCAGGAGCACGAACTTTTTAAAAAAAAACACAACCCATAGGGTTAATAGAGGCAATTGCGTTGCACAGGAGATTTGCCGGAGTCCTAAGGCTGTTTGCACACATCTCCGCTAGAGCTCTTACCTATTCTTTGGTCGCCATTGTTGAGTATAGGCCGCTTTCCCTTCTCGGCGCATAAGTTTGACATCACTTGGCCCCCCCTCCCTCAGCTCTTGAAGCCAGCTCCCAACTCAACCCTGCATAAAGGGACCATGGGGTACACCTTATAAGTATTCAGCATAAAAGATCCAATTACTTTTTTTTTAAAACTTGAGGCAGCGATAATGCATAAAAAGGTCTAGTGATATTGGTTGAATGACATTAGTCGGTCAGGGAACGTGACCAGGTGAAGTGATTTTATTTGGTGTTTGAGGCAAACCTACATTATGAAAAACTAATAAGCAAACTGTGAAGATAATAACTTAAGATTCAGGGTGCATTTTGTTTTATTTTCAAATCAATTTGAATCTGCATGTTGCACATTTTCCTTGGATTATCTGGGAAAGTGACTATTTGCTGTACTTCTTGAGTCATACTTTCACAGAGATGTTGGCTCGGTCTTTGCAGGTCATGTCTAGAGTTTGCAACTCTCCAACAAAGATGTGAATTGTAGAATGCAGGTCACAACTTGATGGTGTTGGCTCCCTGCTCTCTTCAGTAGGCAAAAGATAATCCAGGCCTTCTCTAACCTCCTTCTCACCCAAGCAGATGGGCTGACACATTTTGAGAGGTAAAAGTATGCTTAATTTTAGGCTTTCTGTAGGCTAGGTTTCAAGCTCAAGTCTATTATCATCTGACTGCACAGACAGATACAATCAGATGAAGCAGTGTTTCTCTGGACGACAGCGCGTGCACCTATATTTCTCACAGAGCACATAACACAAAATAACTATATATTCATATTATTTTATATTTTTATACAGTAAAACCCCTGTAATCTGAAATTCACCCAACTGGCAAAAAAATTAAAATGATTAAGAATAAATTTTTAAAAAATAAAATTGTAAAAGTAAATGTTCTCTGAAGCAACATCTAAACCAGGGGTGGCCAACCTTTTAATTTTTGATTTGGACATGCAGCACAGTTACAGGCCATTTTGACCCATGAGACCCAGGTGTGTAGATTAATTGGGCGTCACGGACTCATGGACCGAAATGGCCTGTTACCGTGCTGTATATTTAAATTAAAAATTGAAAGGTTGGCCACCTTCAGTGAGGATGGAAGCAAATATTCAGCCAATGGGGTGTCGTGGTTTTGCTTTGCTCATAGTAGCTGTTTGAATAAAGTTGTGTTTGAATAAAATTGGCATCTCTCAGGTTGATGCTATTGGGATGACTTTCCTAAAGTGTCTCCTTCTCCTTGCTGAGTAAGTCTAAAGTACATTGTAAGGTTTTATCTGTAAACTTGAGTGAGGGGAGGGGGTTAATTATCTATCATGTCATTGTTCATCTTTGGCAGCCCCGTGGAGGGGGAGGAACCTGCAGATTCCCCAACTGTTAAATGTTTTCAATGAATATGACTAAAAATAAAGTAAAATGCTTTCAGGTTTATATATTCATGCAGGTGAAGTTTGTTCAGTATAAGTACAATGTAGTTTTAAAAAAAATCTTTTAAACTGTTTATTCTTAATGCAGGTTTAAGTTAGGTATTGTAAGGGTGAGTCTCAAGCAACCGGAAAACTCTTATTCGGCATCTACCAATCCTGGTAGTTGCTGGGTATCAGGGGTTTTACTGTATACAAGTTTCCGTGGGCAAACGATAGTTTATCCTTTGTTGTATTTCTCTATGGATACAGTAACATCGAAACAGGCCCTTCAGCTCAAACCTACAACCACCATCATCAAACACCCAATTGTTCATTAATCTGACTAATCCATTCGATTACACAATTGACTACAGGAACAGGCCCTTCAGCCACATTGTGCAGAGCAAATTAAACTAAAACTATGCTCCTTGCGCACAATGCATAACCTTCTATTCTCTTCCCACGTTTCCATCAGCTCCCCATCATTCTACCACTCATCTACAAACCAAGGGAAATTTACAGTGGCCAGTTAATCATCCCGCACATCTTTGACCGGGGGAGAGTATGCATACCTCACCCAAATGCAGTTGGAGATCAGAATTGACCCTGAGCCTCTGGCACTGTGTGGCAACAGCCCTGTGAGCTGCTCCATTCTGCTGCCCCAAGTCTGGGTCAGTATAAGGTGGTGTTCTGCATTTTCTTCTAAGCCCAGTTGTTACTTTTAAGTAAGACTTGTTTCTGTTGCACGCTTCACTTCCCACCTCCGACCTCCATATAACCAGATAACCATATAACCATTTACAGAGCGGAAACAGGCCATGTTGGCCTTTTGAGTCTGCACTGGTTCATTGATTTTGTGCGCCCTCTTCAAGCATTGGTCCCGGTAGATTCAATAACGATGGGCGAATTCAATTCTGTTTTTAAATTTGAAAACATAATCCAACAGATTTGATTGTATATCATTATGTATCCACTGTTCCTGCAGGTTTGTTTTAAATTCAACTTCGTTGGAGTAGCTTTGAGTGGAAAATTTTTATTTTTATCCCATGTGCTAATCTTTTAGTGGTGTACCACATGTTGTTTGCCCAACTCTTTGTTATTGTGACTTTCAGGGCACGTGGGGAATATGAAACAAAGGGAACTGTTATAGTACCGCAGTTTCAGTTCAAAGAAAATGTCTATCCTGGTTGGGATATAATTTTCTCTTTTCACTGTTGTGATAAGTAGGCTAACTCTTGAAAATAGTACGTTTCCTTGTTAAGAAATTAGCCCTTCTGAAGGATTTACTTCACTTCATAAACCTGCAGTGGAAGTGGAAAGTTCAAGTATCTTAGAAATATCGTATAAAGATGTATTGCCTTGACATCGTTCCCTTCTGGTACTAATGTATGTAGAAGATTTTCATCCATCTGTAAGTACAGGTTATTGTTCTGACCTGGGGCAGCTGCCGGTGTATCTTTTGCTTGTTTACATGTTGGTAGAAGTGAGCTTCCTCGGATTGTTCCTTGTGCTGTGATTTGACCAGGATCTGAGGCTTCTGGTAACACTGCCAAGGTTTAGCGAACTGGTTTCCATGCTATAATGAGAGATCCACTTTGTAATTTTGTGTGTGTGCCTGTGTACACACTCACAGGGATTAATGGCCCTGATCTGTTTTGTAACTACTGGGAAACGATAAGCATATTCAACAAAGCGCTCAACTTGTTCCTTTCATTCTCTTAAGTCAGTAGTTTCGATCTCAAGGAAGTATTTATTTCAGAGGGCGTAGTCAGTGTAGCAGATGAAAAGGTTAAATATATTTTGTTGTACAGGCAATCCCTGGGTTACGAACAACTCGTACTTGTGAATGGGCAGTTCCCCAATTTGTGCATACTTATAATTGTTCCCCAAATCGCACGTGCACGTAATGTTGCCTCACGAATGCTAAGTAAGAAGCACAAGTATCTGTTCCACCTTGCATACAAATTTGGCTTGGGGACTGACACAGGTAATGGAATTCATTCGTAACCTGGAGACGGTCTGTATTATGTATTGATGGCAGGGGCCAGGAGGCTTGTGACAAATTAGGATGATGCATGGCAAATGGATGCTAAGACATAGATTTGGAGGAAAGAGTGTGGGCAATGTAAGACGATGAATCACAAGAAGTGGAGGGAACACAGACCCTGGGGACATTGCGCAAACAACGAGAAGCTGGAGGGATTCACCAGGTCGACAAAGATGGGATCTTGGTGGGGGGGGGGGAGGAGTCTGAAGGCGTGATTTGAGTTAGATTAAGCGTAAGGTCAGCAGAAAAAGAGGAAGAGGGAGGTCTCTGGTGCAGGGGCGTGGGTGGTGCTAAAGTGGTGGATGGATGATGGAAAAATACATGCAGCAGTCTTCCATGCACTCCCTCAACCCTTTTAATCAATGTTTTAGGATCAGGGCGATGCTGGTGAGGCCAACATCAATTGTCCCTTCCCAATGGTTCTTGGCCTGCAGGCCACTTCTGAGGGCATTTAACTTGCATCGAGGGAAGATGATCATGAATGATCATGGTGAGCTCAACAGACTTTTTACAACAATCTATTAGTTTCATGTTAACATTAAGAATGACTCATTTTTTAAAAAAAATCCACAATTTGTACCATGGTAAGATGTGAACTTTGGTCCCTGGACTGTTCATCTCCAGTTTCAACTGACAAGTCTCTGCATTAATAGTTTAGTGGTTTAACTGTTGCATTGCCATTCAGTAAGATCATTTGTTGGTCTGCTCTTGTAAACTTTCATGCCTGTTACTCAATCTTTCTAGAGTGAAACATGAAAGACTGCAGAAGCGGGGTTGGAAGAAAAAGCTCACTGCTGGAGAAACTCTTTAACAGGTCACACAGTTTACTTTATAGAACAAAACTAAAGATACATAACCAACAATGCGGGCTTGAACCCTTCATCAAGGTATGATTAAAATGGTGGGATGGGGAGGAGTATAGGCCCACGGACAGGAGGTACTAGGTGGATGGGGAGGGAGGAGCACACAAGCAACAAGGAGGAAGGAGGATGGTCTGTGAATGGAGAGGGAAGGGGTGGTGATCTGTGAATGGACCCCCTTGGGATCTCACCTCCGCCGGCACCCACACCTTCCTCATCACCATTTAGGGCCCCAAATAGTCCTTCCAAGCGAAGCAGCAGTTGTGAATCTGCAGGAGACGTCGACTCTGGTGGTGACCTTCTTGGATGGACTGGATGCCGACTGGGTTCACTGAGGACCTTTGCTCTGTCCACATCGATGACAGCAATCTTCCAATGGACACCCATTTCAATTCTACACCCCACTCTCGGGCTGACATTATCTGTCCATGGCCTCGTGCACTGCCAAAGCAGGACCATCTGAGGAGCACACCTAATATTCTGTCTGAGCATTATGTTTGTATATTAATAAGAACTACATTTCCCAGCATCCAATGTACACGGTTAGGCAGAAACCAGAAGTGATGTATATGAGAGGAGAAGTAAGCATTGTCAATTGAAGACATTCGGAAGTCATTGCAGGTAGTGAAAGCAGCACAATGATAAAGCCACATAAAGTTGCTCATCCTGAAAGAACAAGAATAATAGGCACTCTCCAACGTGATGGTATTAAAATCATCTGCTGGATCACTCCCCTTTCTCCCTCTCTTCCCTATCTCTCTGCTTCCTGTACTCCAGCTCACCATCCCCTTCCCTCTCCATTCACAGAGCTATTCCCCCCCCCCCCACTGTTTTCTCTTGTGCCCTCCCTCTCTTATCCACCTCTGTGTTCCTCCTCTTTACCCCACCCCCAACCATTTTATTCAGGCTCCTGCCAACATTTGGCTCATACCTTGAGGAAGATCTCCAGCCTGATCATGGGTTACATCTCTTTATCTTTGCTGTACCCCTGTTATCCAGAATTCAAGCGACTGGCAAAAGAAAGCGGAAAATAAATAAGTTTTTAAAAAAAAAAACTGAGGTTTAAAATTAGCGCAGCTCACTGCTGCTTCCACAATCATGCAACCTCTAGTGACCAGAAAATGATCTGGCATCTTCTAATTCTCATAGGTGCTGGATACCAGGGGTTTTGCCGTATAAAATGCACTGTGTGACCTGCTGAGTTTCTCCAGCATTGCTTTGTTTTTAAAACAATCTATCTCAGTCTTGACTATCTATATTCAGTGCCTCTCTCTCTCACCAGGTCTCTGTGGTAGAGAATTCCAAATGATCCTCTGCAGAGAAAAAAAAAATCCTCTTCATGTCCATTTCAAATTAGTGAAACTCATCACCTCGCGCTGGATTCTCTTGAAATTGGAAAGATACTCGTCTCTAATCTTTCATGTTTCACGACAATCACCTCTCTGGAAAAAAATGGTAGTTGCTGATCAAGCTGCTGGTCCTAATGTCGGCAGCTTCGTAAAGGCTTTAAATGGCCTGTTAAAGGAGATGATGGTGCTTGTAAGTAAAATCCTGCAACCGCGGAGATGTGCGCCCAAGATGGCGGTGCTTGTTCTCTGCAGTGGGCACAAGGGGTTTTAAGACTCCGGGAAGCAGCGGACTAGTGCAGAGCACCAGAAATGGGGATAACGTCCCTCGTTGAGAAGCAGAGGGGTCGATCCTGCAGGATGGTGACCTCGGCAGCAGACCAGCAAGGGGCTCAGCGGTTGAGGGGCCCAACGCAGGCTGCTGGCGACTTGCAGGGGGGCCCACGCGAGCTGGAGAGAATGGCTCATGGGAACCAGGTATCCGAGCTGGGATTTGAGGGCAGGAAGGGCTTCGGGCGCCGAGGCTTCCTGATCGTGTCGGAGGTTTGGGACTGGAGCTCAGGTTGCCAGTGGTTTGAACTGGAGTCTGTGGCTGCAGAAGCTGTGGGAGCGCTGGAGGTGAATCCACAGACACTCAGTACTTCCGAAGGGACTCTCTGGCTTCTCTTTCTCTCATACTGGAATGGGCACCAGATGACACTAATGGTGACTCTGCCATATGACTGGCAAAAGGCAAATATAATAACATTGTATATATGCTGTGGAACTCCCGAGTATTTTCCCTCACCTTGTCTGAAAGAGCAACCTTGTGTCTTCTTTTAGTCCTTTTGATTTCTTTAATATTTTTTTTCTTGCACCTTTTCATACCTCATTTGCTCCTTGTTGTCTATGCTGGTTATGCACTTTTTCTTAACCAATTCCCAATATCCCTCAAAAATCAAGGTTCCCGATGCCTTTAATCCTGACAGGAACCTACAATCTCTGCACTCTCAAAAATGTCACATTTTGAAGGCTTCCCACTTACCAAGTGCATCCTGTCCCAATCCACACTTTCTGCATCCTTTCTCATTTCCACAAAATTGGGTTTTCTCCAATTGGGAATTTCAACCCAAAGACCATCCTATCCTTTTCCATAATTATCTTGAAACTAATGGCATTGTGATCACTGGACCCTGGCACCCGGGAGGCAGTCTACCATGCGGGATTCTCGATCTCTGCCGTAGAAACTCATTTGTTTCTCTCACCTCTTCTCCTCACTTCCCTTCTTGGCCACAAGGCCAGGCTGCATGCCAGAGACCTGACTGCCGTGGCTTGTCCCTGATAGGTAATTTCACTCCATGGTCTCTAGAACGGTATGTGTGTTATTGAGGGGGGCTGCCTCAGGATGACCCTGCACTGACTGCCTGTTCCCTTTCCCTTTTTGAACTGCCAGCCAGCTACATTCCTCCTGCTTCCTAGGTGTGATTGCGTCCCTGTGATTCCTGCCTATCACCCCCTCAGCCTTCTGAATGATCCGGAGTTTCTCCAGCTCCAGTTTCCTAGCATGGTTTGTAAGGAGCTGAAGCTGGATGCATTTCTCACAGATAAAGTTGCCAGGTATACGATTGGCTTCCCTGACTAACCACGTACCGTGAGAGGAGCAGATCCCTGCCCAGGTTGCCATTTTCTCTGACTATGAAATTTAAAAAAAAAAGACAACATGCCTTCTTGCCGAATCCCATTGTTTCTTTATAGGGCTGTCTTACTTCAACTCGTTCACCACCACCTCAGCCTCTTCTCCCTGAAGCCTTGAGCTAAAGCCTCAAATCATCACTGGAACCCCTCCATCCTCCTTCTGAACCCCCTCCCAACCCCGTCCCATAGTCACACGATGGCCTTTCCGCTTATACCTCTCACTTACTTAAGATGTCGCTCTCTCGCACCTTCTCGCTCCAGGTCCCTTTCGATGGGAAAGAAAATGACCAGCTCAGCACTAACTCACTTATTTTGAATATTTTATTTTTGATTTTCATAAAAATTCAAACAAACAATACAATTCCTTTCAATATTCGTATAGCATACAGAGTCTGTTTATCGCCCCACCCCCCCCCCCACCTCAATACAAATGAGAATACAGCCATATAAATTACACAGATACAAATACTAGTGGGGTCAATGATCCCTACAGAAACCTTGGGGAAAAAACAACGAGGGTGACTAAGGAATGAAAAGAGAGAGAACAGATAAAGCTTGTTGTCTTTGCCATGTCCTACTTCCTTAATCCCACTCATTTCTCTGCTGGGACGATTGTTACAGTACCCATAATTCGAAGGGAGTGGGGCAGGTCAAATCTGTGTACCAATGTATTTCAAATATGGTTGCCACACTCTAATGAATATGATGTATTTCCTCCTTATATTGTACTTGATTTTCTCCAAGGGAATGCAACTCTGCATTTCCACATTTCATCGTGCGGAATTTAGTTGGGAGTCGGACTTCCACAAAATTGCTCTACGTTTCCTGGCTACTGACAAGCTGATCTTCACAAACTGAATTTGGTATTTGGACAGTTTAAAACTCATGTCCCCAATATCTCCCAGAAGGTACAACTCTGGATCCTGTGGAAAATCCACTTTTGCAATTTTTTTCCAGTATGTCTCCTAGGTCCTCCCAGAAGGGTCTTACCTTGAAATCAGCCAGGTGGAGTGGACAAAGGTTCCAATCTCCACACTGCACCGAAAGCGCATTACTGAAATTTCTGGCTTTGATTTGTGTAATTTTTGAGCTGGTCCAAGAAGTTATACTGCACCAATCTGTATCTGGCATTAATGACCCCAGTCATGCTGTCCAGACACAGGTCTAGCCACCACTATTCATTGATTGTTGTGCCCAAGTCCGACTCCCATCTCTCTCTTGACCTGTGTAAGCCTGGCTTCAGGCCCTCACTTTGGAATATGTAATACATCTTAGAGATAAATTTCAGAAATTTCAATCCAACTCCTGTATCTTGTGTCCTCCGTTACATTGATACAGATGAGTTGTAAATTTATATTAAAATAGACATTTCCCCAGAATATGTTATTTGAAATACAAGGTCGTAAGAACTCTAAGCAAATGATATATTTTTAGGGTTATTACTTTGCATACAGTATATGCTGTCATATGGGACGGTCTGGAATTTCTATCTAAAATGTTGGTTTTGACAATTTGTATGATGACCTCCAAATCCAGCACTTGCTGCTGCCCAGTAGATGCTGTTAAAGGAAAATCACAATATTTTAATAACAAATTACCATGTGAAGGTTTGTTTTATTTGAATATTTTAGAATAAACCACTGTCAGGCCATTTAAAGCCCCATAGAGAGCCGGCAGCAGTTGAACCATGCAGAGAGCGTTGAGACTTCACAAATAACTAACCGGGGCATGTGTGATATTGCATTGGAGCCAGTGGGAACATGGTGGAGGAGATTAAACTTCTTGATCAAGGAACAGATTTTAGACCTGGTGTATAGGACAATCCGATTTCAAGGTGAAATTTTTAGGTTTCGAGGATCGCCCTGTGTGATGGCATGTACGGTATTTGATGTTTGTTTTTGAGAGGATTAAATTTAAATTAGATATACAGCACTGTAACAGGAGCTGTATATCGGGCCTACGAGTCCATGCTGCCCAAATCACACCCCATTAACTCACACCCCATTAACCTACACCCTGGTACATTTTTGAAGGGTGAGAGGAAACCGGAAACCCCGGAAAAAACCCACGCAGACACTGGAAAGACAGGCAAACTCCTTACAGACAGCGTGGGATTCAAACTTGGGTCAGGTCTCGATCGCTGGCGCTGTAAAGGCATTGCTACTCCAACCGTAAAAGAATGGCCATTCTTCCTATTCTCCATATTTATATGCTGTGTTGTGATTTTTAATCTTTTTTTTTACAGTGCCTGGCAGTTCTTGCTATTTTAAGCATTTTGAGGTTGACGAGATGCTAACTAATAACTGAATTGTTCACGTTGCAGGCTCAGTTCAGGTTTACGGGGACAGATAGTCAGCAGATGGTCCTGCAGCTGTCCTTTCAGTTCTTGGTACTCTCACTGACAGATTAATGGAAAGGGGGTTTATATTTTGCAGACAGCACATTCTCTGTCATCTTCCAACTGTTGTCTCTTTAATTGTGTAGATCTCACTCGACAGTAATGACACAATTATAGAGTTTCCTGTCGTGGCAAATTACTATTTTATATTTATGAACCTTTTTGCTTAAATCAATAAAACTAAGTTTAATAATTTCACTGAACACTTTTAATGCTGATCAGCTTAATTTTTTTTAATCAATGCTTTCAGCTCCTTTTTTTCCCCCTTGAGAGATGAGAAGTTTTAAATGTTTATTTATCTTTCTGAATGTTCAGATTCTTAGCAACTGCATAAAACAGTACTGCGCGGGAGAAGGTCCTTCGGCTCGCATGTCTGTGCTGAACATGATGCCCAAATTGAACTTAGACTCTGCTGCTTTCACCTGGTGGATCTCCCTCCATCCCCTTCATACTCATGGGTCTATCAAGAAGCCTTTTAAATTGTACCCACTTTCACCACTGCTCCAGACACCCACCAATCCCTGCAAGGAAAAAAAGATGCCTTGCTCCTCTCATTTAAACTTTTTCCTCCTCATCTTAAAACGTGTATCCTCCAGTGAGTCGCACTCTTACCCTGGAGAAAAGATTCTGACTGTCCTCCCTATCTCAATGCCTCCTCATGATTTTATAAACCTTTTTTTTTCAGGTCTCCCTTGAGCCTCCTCCGTACCAAAGAAAACAACCCAAGTCTGTCCAACCTCTCATTTTAAATTTAGGCATACACCTCAGTAACAGTCCATTTTGGCTCACAAATCTGTGCCTCCCAGTTTACGCCCAATTGATCTACACCCCCGGTAAGTTCCGAACGGTGGGAGGAAACTGGAGCCCCCCGGGGAAAACCCACGCTGTCACGGGGAGAATGTACAAACTCCTTACAGACAGAGTGGGATTCGAACCCCATCCCGATCGCTGGTGCTGTAAAGGCATTGCACTATCTGCTCTGTCAACTGTGCCGCCCATTATACCCTCTAATCCAGGCAACATCCTGGTAGATCTCTCCTGCATCTGCAGTTTTCAATTTCCATTGGGACATAGACGACTGTGATCCCATAAGGTTATAATAGGGTTCAGGAATCCTGATTGGAGAAAGGGACGCAAAGGCTTCCTGCAGGCAACACGTCTCTCTCTCTCTCTCTCTCTCTCTCTCTCTCTCTCTCTCTCTCTCTCTCTCTCTCTACATATAATCTAGAATGCATATGTCTTGATAGTCCTAGTAAACACCTATGTAACTATAATATGGTGTTAATTGTATAATATCCTATTTCACAGAATGTATCGTGGATGTTAAGTGATGCATGACTGCACTTCTGTTTTCAATAATTTTCCTCAAAACCTTTTTGAAAATGCTTGGTTGTTGTACAATGCAGCAAAAGCTAGATATATGAAATAAAACAGAAAATCTTTGAAATGTTCAGTAGATTTGTGGAGAGAGAAACAGTTTATATTTCTAATTAATGACCCTTCATCAGAAGTTGTAAATCAGAGCTAAAGCCAGGATTGGATTAACATGGTAGTGAAAGTAGAAAATGTCACGGGCCCTGGATTTTCAACTATGAATTATGAAAAACATTATTGTTTTCATCTTTGTGCAGCGGCTATTAGATAGTCTGTTTATAACCCCGATTAAAGGTGATAGGCTAAAATTGCTAACCTTGAAAGAGGGCGCCACTGTCCTCGCCTTCCCTGACTGCATCGCTCCTAGCTCCACATGTCCATTCCCACCCCCCCCCCCCAATCTAATTCCCAAGGCAGTAGCAGTGGTGCAGTGCTGCCAGAGGTTATTGGAGCACCGCTCTGGCATCCGATCAGGCCTGCTTGCAGCAACGGCTCTATGCGAGAGCAATGGCTGTCTTTGTTACCTATAATTCCCATACAACTGGAACCGCTTTCCCCGTGTCAAGGAAATGCAGAGCAGTTTTAGCTGCTTAGGGGATTATGGGTAATAAAGATGGCCATTGATTGTGTATTGAGCCAGCCGCTCCCGTAAGCAAGTTTTGTTTCAACAAAATGTATAAGTTTTAACGGGGAGGGGAGGGCACTGTGTTACCTAGATACACCACTGGTAATCACTAAATGTATAGTGATCTGAGAAAGCTAGCATCATTTTAAGAATAATTAAGACTATTTCAAACGTAACAAAACGGTCAGAGTCAGAAACTCTCTTGGGTGGGGGGCTGACGTCCCACATGCCCCAGCCAGCACAATTTGGGGCCCCTTTAAAATAAATGCTACTGGCCCTGCGACACCTTAATCTGGTCCTGGATAAAGCAGAATAAGGACAAAGCACGGAGTGAACTAAAGGGAGGTTCGGGGATAGTGCAGTGCATTTCTGTCACTTTTTAAGATTGTCATATTAAATAATGATTGACATAGCACCTTAATCTTGTTATTTTCTTCATTATTTTCTGTCGAATACCAGAATATGGAGTAAACCTGACAGAAGAGGCAATGGTATTTCTGCTGAATATTCATTTCGGGTCCTGCTCTGCAGAAATGATGAGACTTCTTGCAGGAAGGACCTTTCTCTTTGTGAATAAATAGTGATGCACTGATTCAGTTTGTCCTTCGATATTATTGTGAGCACGCTGTACTTTTTTTGTCTCATGGCTTCCATTGGTCTCAATATGTCATGTCTCTCAAAAGTAAGGCAGATATTCCACATGAGACATGTACCTTTTGCAGTGGCATCAAGCTATTTCGCTGAGAAATGTTGCACATATCAAGCTTTCGCAAGCAGTACTGAGGTGAATGAGTAGTTGACAAGGTTTCTGATGCTCAAGAGCGAAAAGCTGAAGGAGGCTGTTGAACTTGTCGACCGAATGCCAGACCCTTCAGGAGCTCCAAGACTCTCCTCTGAATTATGCTGGGTGTCAGACCAGGTCATAAGCTTGTACAATTGGCATGGAGTTGCATTGAAAGCTGTCTAACCTGGAGAGGAGGGTTACACTAAAATCTTTTCTGATTTTTGACCAGAAAGGCCTGTTGCCAGAGGAGAAGCGAATGTGACGGAACCAAGGAGGAAAATTATTGGTGAAGGAGGAGCATCTAGTTGGTCGTTAATGAGCAGTTGGCACTGATATCAAGGCCTAGAGTCGTATGGCACAGACATGGGTCCTTCATTTGAACTGGCCCATGTCCATCGTGATCCCTAACTACTCTAATCCCATTTATGTGGGCATCAGCATCAACTTCCCTGCTTTCATTTTCCTCTCTTCTGCTCTCACACCCATATCCACCAATGACCTCTTGCCTGTGGATCTGTGCTCCTCATCTTGCCCCCACAGTTTTGGTGCACAGCCAACAACCTGTATCTGAACATCAAAAAAAACGAGATGGTTATTGATTTCAGGAGGGCCTGGGGTGGGGTGGTGGGGGGGGGGGGTGAGGAGCCACGTTCTGCTGACCATTGATGGCTCCCTGGTTGAGGTCGTCGTGAGTATCAAGTTCCTTGGTGTGCACTTGGCAGAGAACATCACATGGTCCCTTAACACCAGCTCCATAGCCAAGAAAGCCCAGCAGCACCTCTACCTCCTGTGAAGGAGAGGAAAGTTCAACTCCCACCCTCCATCCTCACTACATTCTACAGAGGATGTATCAAGAGCATCCTGTGCAACGGCATCACCGCCTGGTTTGGAAGCTGTATCAGTGGAAAAGATCTCTTCCTACCATGACAGACACCTACAACACTCGATTCAGGCGAAAGGTAATAAACATGAAGGATTCCACACACCCCTCACATAAACCAGGAAAACGGTGGCCGTGTGCCTGAAGCAAATCAATGCAGCAAGGGTGAGGTGATACCTTTCTGTCAAAAGAATAGTGGAGAAAAAAAAGGCACTAGGTTCATTTTAAAAGAGAAGAGGTGATGATAAACCTGAGATGTTTACAATTCCTTGAAGGTGACGGGGGAAAAAATGGCAGATCTGCCGGGCAGCACTGTCGCTGGTGCGGACCTGGGAGAGCAGAGACTCAGCCTGTGACATAATTAGGGTTGGTGTCACCCAGTGCGGTAATTCATGGTATCAACCGCACCCCATGGACCTCCTCCCCTGCCAGACCGTACAGAATCCTCAGTAATGTTTTTTATACTAATGTTGCTTGTAAATCATCACTGAATGTAATGGCAATAGTAGTGAGATAAACAACAAGCAAAATTAAAATTAAAACTTTAAAGTACAATATCATATGTCCAGCCTAAATATATTAATATTTACATAGTTTCAAGTGGTTAAAGTGAAAATTTGGTAAGAAAACAACAGATTTCAAAATAAAATATTTAAGATCTGCATCAAAATTATGTTGATTTTAACGTTAAACTTTGTTACATGAGATACTTTACTAATTACCACAATATTGTAGCTAAAACACGAGAAAATGTGATAAAGGGTTGCGACTATAAAAACGCCAGGCAGCATCAAAAACATCAGACAAAATCACTTGATTTGAAGCGTCATTGGAATTGGGTGATAATGTCAGCTCTGACTGGTGTGGAATAGAAAGGTTCAAAAAGTAAATTAGCATCGAGTTTTAGCCTTGTAGGTATATTGATACATGTAAGCTGGGCTTACAAGCAACATTTTTGTTAGTTCTACAGGGATATTTTTATAAAAAGTAAGAAATTTCTGCTGAAATACTGCACAAGAATTTTGTAGACAGTCATGGTGTCACCTGCCTAGTGATGCCAGAGGACACAGAGCTGCTCCGAAGGGTTCAACTGCCGGTCCTAATGGACAGCAGCTCCATTACAGGCTTTAAATGGTCTGTAAAAGGAACCAGTAGTGTTTGTAAATAAAATCCTGCAACCACAGCAGTCTCTGCCCAAGATGGTGGTGCTTGTGCTCGCAGCGGGCACAAAGGGTTACAGAGTCCGGGGAGCAGGGCACCAGAAACAGGAAGAATGCGCCCCCCCCATGAAAACCAGAGGAGATGACCCTGTAGAAAGGGGACCATGACAGCAGACCAACGAGGGGCCTAGCGGCTGATAGACCCACATGGGCTCCAGGCTCATGGTGGATATCGTTTAGGGGAACCAGGCATTGGGGCTGGGATTCGAGAAGGTGCTGAGGGCAAGAAGGTCCTCTGGTGCTGAAGGATTCTTGACTGTGTCAGAGGTTGGGATCTGTAGCTGGGGTTGCCAATGGTTTGAACCAGAGTCTGTGCGGCTGCAGGAGTGCTGGAGTTGAATTCACGAACACTCAGTGATTCTGAAGGGATGCTTTTTCCTCTCTTATTGTCAGGGGAACTGGATGACACTAATGACAACTCTTGGTCTGCCTTACTGCAGGTTGAACACAATTCTGAGTAATGTTATATGTTCCGTACTACACGTATTACATGATAACAAAGGAATCTTTAACAAAGTCATTAATCAAGCAGACAGGAATTTGAGGCAGAGGGCCAAATCAAGTTGGAACCAGCTTGTTGCTTTAAATATTAAAATTCAATTAAAAAAAAACATGTATCTAATTATCACCAATGGAGGTGAGCGATCGATCCATCTGTTTGTTATGTGGTGAAGGGATGGTCTAAATAGATATGGAACTGACTTACCTGGCAGGAACAAAGCACAGGATGTACCCAACATTGGACTAACACTAATGAGTACAAAATGCAGCAAATTATGTAAAATGCTTCTAAATCACTACTTTGGGCCTGGTTGGTATCTGATTCCATGAATCATTCCTTACGAAGGATGTAACTGGACTGGCTTCACAGATCAAGTCATTAAGATGGAAGCAGGACTATCCGTCCAGAGGCCACACGAACCATGAGCCACCAATCCTAATCAGATGCTGCCCCTCTAACATGTGATGATTCGACTTGCAATTTATCGAAGTTACGATAGCGATACCGTACAGTGGAAACCGTACTTCAAATTTTGAATTCCCATCTGTTCCCACGCTTGTGATGTGCAGTATGATTCTCTGAGAGATGCTGAGTGTTGGCAGTGAGCAAAAGCGTCCACTCAAGTACGCTCGCAGTCTCTGTGGCGATCACACAAACGAGTGTAAACAACCGATACTGTGTTGAAAGGGTTTTTTATTTTGGCTTTGCGTTAGATGATTTTTTGCCCAATTGTAGGCTACGGTAAGTGTCCTGAGCAGGTTTAAGGTAGGTTGTGATGTTCGGTAGGTGCGGTGCTGTTTTTTTTACTTACAATTTTTCCACTTACGATGGGTTAATCGGAACGTAACCCCATGGTAAGTAGAGGAGCATCTGTATTACTCCGATGATTTTTTTTTTTCGGGAGATAACCGAGAATGGATTCCTATGAAAAGTATTTGGTGTTCATCATGCAGGGAAGGCTGAAGGGTGTTTTGAATTCATAATCTAAAGAACTGTTTATGTAGCATGAACAATGGGTGGAAGAGCTGCCCACACCTAGATTTGTTAAGATGGAAACAAGCAAAAGTTATTTCTCATGCGGATTTATAACCATATAACAGTTTATGGTGTTGAAACAGGGCATCCCGGCCCTTCAAGTCCACACCGGTTCACTCAAACAACTCCGCTGGATCCCCCTGCCTATTCTCCGCCCATAACCCTCCAACCCCCTCTTATCCATGTATATATCCAGCTTCCTCTTAAATGAAAGAATTGATTCTGCCTCAACTATTTTCTCCGGAAGATGATTCCACAGGCATTTTATCTCTGGCATGTTCAGAAACAAAGATATTGGAAAGGCTTTGATTTAAAGACTGCTGCTGCTTTCTGAAGAGGTCCCTCTGAGGGCTAGGTCCAGTAGCAGGAAGGATGGAGGGAGACAGTGAAAGAGGCTCAGGAAACTCTGGGTGGAAGAAACCTGTGGGATTCATGCTTCCCTAATGTTTTTAATTTTGTTTCTAAATTCATCATTATATTGTCACAAAATACCATGCTGTTTATTTACACAAAACAGTGCATTGTGTATATAGACCATATAGTTTGATTAGAAACCAGCTTCTTTGTGGCTTTTAGATAATCCAGACAGCTCACAGTCATGGTCATTGCGTTCAGCAGGGGGACAAATGCTTTCAGACACTCTCCTGTATTGTCTGTGTTGTTCTTGCCCATTGGTAAACTGGCTCTTTCTGATTGTACATTGGATATTATGCGTTACATTTTCATGGTGGAGGAATTGAGGGTTACCCGGAAAAGGCAGGTAGGTGGAGCTGAGTCCATGGCCGGATCAGCCATGATCTTGTTGAATGACTGAGTAGGCTCGAGGGGCCAGATGCCTGGCTCCCGCTCCTACTTCTCATGTTCTATTTGTCTGCCAAAATCCATTGTTAATGGGTTGTTGTGTAAAAAATGCTGTGGGAAGACTGTGCCAGTAGATTTCATGTTCCTGAGGATGAGCAAAGCTTTCGACACAGTTGTTGAAAGGCGATTAGCTTGAAAAAGAGGGCTGCTCAGTCTGGCACACGCTCCGTGACAAGGCTGAGAGTGCCCTTGACAAAGCCACCCCACCCCAAGCTTTGCCCTCTGAAGGTTCTCACATTGAGCAGTGCTCAAAAACCTTTACAGCTGAAATAAAAACAAAATCAAAGTAGACGACAGAACTTCCTAATGCATGGAGCACATGCTCCTTTTACTGTGTGAGTACTTTGAGAAAATGTGGTTTGCATCTTAATGTTACAGGGAGTCCCCAAGTTATGAACAAGATCCGTTCCTACATCTGTCTTTAAGTCGAATTTATCGATAAGTCGGAACAGGTGCATACGGTTCTTATGTAGTGCCAGTCAAAAGTTTGTTTTTGTACTGTGGAAAAAAAATTAAAGAAACCATTCTTAAAACAGTTTAGACAAAGAAAAAAGGTTGTGATTAAAAGTTAACACTTAGTCTTGTTCCATCAATGTCTTGCATACCAGAAGGAGCATTTGTGAATCACACTAGGCACATGCACGAAGTGAGGGGACAGTTTGTCCATAAGTAAGAATTGTCTAGGTGGGAGTCATGTGATGAAGTAGTGGCCGGTAGGAGAATACCAGCCCTCTCCAGAAAAGAAGAAATAAAGTGAAGAAAATACAAAGTTCAAGAAATAAAAAATATAACAAATAAAAGATAAAGTTGTGGAGAAAAGAAAGAAAATGGCACCCAAGAAGGAAAAAGTAAAAAAAATGGGGAAAAAAGAAGAAAAGACACCAGAAGAGAAAGGAGAAGGCCTTACCTGCATGAAGAAACAGGGAGCCGTCGTGGAGAAGAGAGCCCATTCTCTGAGGTTGGTGATGGCCCCGCAGAGTCACGACCCCCCCGACCGCTGGACTGCAAAAATGGCTCTCTGAGCCAAACACAAGTGCACTTACTAAGGAGAAGGAGAACTCCGATGGAAGGGGGGCCCAGCCGAGGAGCGGGCAAACACAATGCGACCTGAGGGATGCTCGACACCAGGGCTCTCAGCTGGAAGAAGAGGAAAGTGACAGGAAAGGGAGTGAAAGGAAAGAAGAGCAGCAGCAGGAGGCTCAACAGATGAATAGCCCAGAAGAAGAGGACCAACAGCAAGAAGCCAAGCAAGAAGAAGCCCAGCAAAATGAGACAAGCAACTCATCAGGAAAGTCAGAAGAGATACAGATACAAAGAGAAGAAGAAGATACAAACACAGGTATAGACACAGAAGAGGAAAAAGAAAACCAAGATCTGCACAGAGAAATAGAAGGTAAAACAGATGAACAGAATATTGATAAAGTTTATTTTCAAGGAACAAATGAGAGCATTAAAAGAATGGATGACATTAGAATTTAGTAAAATTAAAAGAAAAATGAGAAGTACAGAAGACAAAGTGAATAGATTAGAGCTGGTCGTGACAGAATTAGGGAAAAGAGTAGAAAACGTGGAAGAACGAGAAACGGCTGTAGAAATGGAAGTGAATGACTTGAAAAGAAAATTGGAAGTGATAAAATTAGAGACACGAGTTGTTAGCTCAGAAAACTGATATGTTGGAAAATTATAGTAGGCGAAACAACATAAAAATAGTGGGACAAAAGAAAGATGAAGAAGGCACAAATATGAAGGAATTTATAAAAGAATGGATCCCGAAGGTCTTGGGAATGACAGAAATGCAGGAAGGAATGGAAATAGAAAGGGCACACAGAACACTAGCTCCGAAATCACAGACACATCAAAAACCAAGATCTGTTTTAGTAAAATTTTTGAGATATACAACAAGAGAAAATATACTGGAGCGGGCAAGGAATAAAATTAGAGAAGACAATAAACCATTGGAATACAGGGGTCAAAAAATATTATTTTTACCCAGACATAAGTTTTGAACTCTTAAAGAAGAGGAAGGAGTTAATACAGCAAAATCGATCCTATGGAAAAAAGATTATAAATTTATGTTAAGACATCCAGCTGTGCTTAAAATATTTATCCCTGGGGAGCAAAACAGACTGTTCTCAGATCGGGAGGAAGCACGAGAATTTGCAGAACGCTTACAGGACAGAAGGAGAGATGATGAGATGTAACAAGGATGAAGAACGGTGATAAATGTTTTTTAAAAAATAAATAAATAAATTGATTTCTGGGTGGGGGGGGTTGTTGGGTGGGAGAGAATAACCGTCACAGCAAAATAAGTTGACTCTTGTGAACGGGTTCACAATCCAAATGGAGGAGGGCGTTGTGGTTGCCCGGCAAGGGATAAGGGACAACTCGGGGGGGGGGGGGGGGCAGGACATATGGGGCTAAGGGAATATTGGATGTGGGAGTTGTTGAAGTATTTTATGTTTTAAAAGTGTTGTCGTATGTCATACATTGAGTTTAAAAAGGGAAAACTGAGAGATGAAAAGGGGGATGGTGGTGGTGAGGAAGCAGAAATGAGGTGTAAACAGGATATGAGATGGCCATGTTGAACTATATGACTATAAACATTAATGGAATACATAACCAAATTAAAAAGAAGAGGCTACTAAATTTACTGAAAAAAGAAAAAATAGACATAGCATTTGTGCAGGAAACGCATCTAGCTGAAGTGGAACATAACAAAGAGAGACTGGGTAGGGCATGTAGCGGCAGCATCATATAATTCAAAAGCTAGAGGTGTAGCTATATTAATAAATAAAAATGTACCAATCAAAATAGAGGAGGAAATAATAGATCCAGTAGGGAGGTATGTAATGAGAAAGTGTCAGATATATTCAGAATTTTGGAATTTGCTCAATATATATGCACCTAATGAAGAGGATCAAAAGTTTATGCAAGATATTTTTTTGAAGATTGTAGATATGCAAAGAAATATATTGACAGGAGGGGATTTTAACTTTGGATCCAATGTTAGATAAAACTGGACAAAAGACTAGCAAAAAGAATAAAGTGGCCAAATTTATGGTTAAATCAATGCAGGAAATGAAACTTATGGATATATGGAGGAGGTAGCACCCAAGAGAGAAGGAATACTCATATTATCCAAGTAGGCATAAAACATACTCGAGGATTGACCTGTTTCTGTTGTCGGCCCATATTCAAGGGAGAGTTCGGAAAACTGAATATAAAGCTAGATTGCTATCTGATCACTCGCCCCTGGAGGACATCCCACCAAGAACTGGAGGACATCCCACCAAGAACATATAGATGGAGGTTAAACTCCATGATACTTAAAAGGCAGGAATTTAGAGAGTTTATTCAACACCAAATTAAAACGAACTTTGAAATAAATACAGAATCAGTGAAAGACAAATTTATATTATGGGATGCAATGAAAGCCTTCATTAGAGGGCAGATAATAAGTTATGTAACTAAGATGAAAAAGGACTACAATAGGAAATAGAACAGTTGGAAAGGGAGATAGTAAGTACAGAAAAAGAACTAGCAACAAGGGATGATATAACAAAAAGAAGAGAATTGGCGAACAAAAAATAAAGTACGAAACATTACAAACATATAAAGTGGAGAAGAACATAATGAAAATAAAGCAGAAGTATTATGAACTAGGAGGAAAAAAACACAAAATATTAGCCTGGCAACTTAAAACAGAACAAACTAAAAGAACTGTATTGGCATCAAGGAAAAAGGACAAACAACTTGATATAATCCAATGGAGATTAATGAGAACTTTAAGGAATTTTATGAACAATTGTATCAAACTGAGAATGAGAGGAAAGATGATAAAATAGAAGTTTTTAGCTAAAATTGAACTGTCGAAATTGCAAGAAGAGGAGCAAAACAAACTGATAAAACCATTTGAAATAGAGGAAGTACAGGATATATTAAAAAAGCTGCCGAACAATAAAACACCTGGAGAGGATGGATTCCCAATAGAATTCTATAAAACATTTAAAGAGTTATTAATTCCTCCTCTCCTGGAAGTAATGAACCAGATAGAAGAAGCACAAAACTTGCCAGATTCATGTAAGACAGCAATGATTACAGTAATACCAAAGATGGAGAAGGATCCACTAACACCAGCATCATATAGACCAATATCCTTACTTAATTCAGATTAGAAGATAATTGCAAAATTATTAGCAAACAGATTGGTCGACTTTGTACCAAAAATAGTAAAACAAGATCAAACTGGATTTATTAAGAAAAGACGGACAATGGACAATGTCTGTAAGTTCATTAACTTAATCCATGCAATACAAGGAAATAAGATGCCAACAGTGGCTGTTACTTTAGATGCAGAGAAAGCCTTTGACAGGGTAGAATGGAATTATTTATTCAAAGTATTACAGAGGTTCATCCTATCATAAAAATATATTAATTGGATTAAAGCATTATATAATGGATATGTATTGAACCAATTTAAATTAAGTAGATCAACTAGGCAGGGATGTCGCTTTAGCAATAGAACCATTGGCAGAACTGATAAGAACAGAAAATAAAATAAAAAGGATAAATATAAAGGAGAAGGAGTATAAAATCAGTTTATTGCAGATGACATCATAGTATACTTAACAGAATCGAAATATCAATAAAAGAATTACATAAGAAATTAAAGGAATATGGAGAAATATCGGGGCACAATATCAATGCAAATAAAAGTGAAGCAATGCCAATGAATAATGTGGATTACACAGAGTTTAAAAAAGAATCACCATTTAAAAGGCCAACACAAGCAATCTGATACCTAGTTATTAGGTTAGATAATAATTTAAGCCACTTGTACAAATTAAATTATCAGCCACTAATAAAAAAAATTGCAGGAAGACTTAGAACATTGGAAAGAATTACGGCTAACGTTGATAGGGAGGGTAAATTGCATTAAAATGAATGTCTTCCCAAAGATACAATACTTATTTTAATCGTTACCAATTTCCTTAACAGAGAAATTCTTTAATGAACTAAAGAGAATAATAAGGAAATTTTTGTGGAAAGGGGGGAAACCGAGGATAGCGCTAGATAAATTAAGAGAGGTACAACCAAGGTGGTTTGCAGTTACCAAACTTTAAAAATTATTATAGAACAGCACAATTAAGGTATTTATCAGATTTTTATCAGACAAGGGAAAAACCAGATTGGACTAAGATAGAGCTAGATAAAATAGGGGAGAAGGTATTGGAACATAAACTTTATAAGTAGGATGAAAAGCTGGTACAATATAAAAGCTCACCAGTATTGCATCATTTACTCAATATATGGAAGAAGATTCACTTAGAAAGGAAAAAACAAATTACCAAATACCAAAATTATTATTGATGCAAAATCAGCTAATTCCTTTTATAATAGATAACCTTTCCTTTAGAGAATGGGAGAGAAAAGGAATTAAAAGAAAAGAACATTGTTTTTTGGGAAATAATTTATTAACATTTGAACAATTGAAGTACAAATATGGAATAATTCATGGTACAATGTTTGCATACCATCAACTGAAAGCCTACTTAAAGGACAAATTGGGAAACAGAGTGAGATTACCAGAAGGAAGCAGCTTTGAATATGTGATTACAGACACAATGATAATTAAAAGATTTATAACGAACATGTACATCAAGCTGCAAGATAAGGAAAATGATGAAATAAGCTATAAACCCAAACAAAAGTGAGAAAAGGATTTAAATATAAAGATAAAAAATGAAACATGGGAAAAATTATGTTCTGGAACTATGAAGAATATAATAAACACAAGATTACCCGTGATACAGTATAATTGGTTACACAGGTTATATATCACGCCCCAAAAGTTAAAAAAAATGGGATCCAACATAATCAGGTAGATGTTTTTGCTGTAAGAAGGAAATGGGAACAACAGTACATGCAATTTGGGCATGTGAGAAAGTGAAAAAGTTTTGGGAAGATCTAAATCAGATATTAAATAAAATCACAAAAAACAACATAACAAAAAATCCAGAGATCTTCTAAGTAATATAAGAAGTAAGGAATTAGGCCTCAAACTGGATGAAGCGCAAAAAAGATTTATTATGATAGCCTTAGCTGTAGCAAAAAAATGTATAATGTCAACTTGGAAATCAGAAGAGAGCCTGAGAATACAGCAGTGGTACATGGAAATGAATAAATGTATTCCATTGGAAAAAATAACATAAAATTTAAAAAAATAAAGTCACATTATTTGAACAAATTTGGGAACCATCCATGGAACATAACAGAGAGGGCTTGCCTCGGACCTCCACCCCCTAAAATGATAAGAAGACTAAATGACTTGATCCAGTGTGTAAAATTAGATAACACATTTTTCTTGTTTATTTTTCATTGTGTGATGATATTGTTTTATGGTTTTATTTTATATGTTGAATGTTTATTGGTTTTGGAGGGGGGAGGGAAGGTAGGGGGGAAAAAAGGGGAGAAAATGCCACTGTGTATATTTAAGAGGGAAATGTTTGTATGTATTTTGGTTGATATGGTTAACAGTGTGAAAAATAAAATTAAAAAAAAAATTACAAATTGTCTTAAGTCGGACGTTCGGAACCCGGGGACTCCCTGTAATTAGTACGATCACATCTTGGAACAATGCTTAGCTTCCGTTTGTGCAATATCATGGCAGGACTGTTTGAAGAAGAGAATCTGTTAACTTGTGCTTTCTTCTTCGTAGGCAAGGAGAAGCGAAGAATCAAGATTCTTTTAAATCAAAACTTTTGGTGGAAGCTCCCAAGTTCGTTCACGGGCAGAAATGGAGTTTGATCAGCCATTCACATTCAGCTCTCTGGTAATTACTTGTTATTTTAATGATAGCACTTACCAAGGTTAGACATTGTACTTTTGTTTTTGGATGTCTGCCAATTTTATAAGCAGCCATTACAGGAATTGATGGGGAGGTTTGCTGCTATGTGACACTTTAAACTTTTCTCCTTGAAGGTAACAATTTTATCAAATTGTACAGTTCATTTCAGGTGAACCCTCTGCCCTTTGGATCTGATGGAGTCGGGGCGACTGGTGCCGCAGCGCTACCCATCATAGATATGCGGCATAGCAATGGCAATCTTCTGTACCCATAACTTGTTTCCCAGAACAAATTCCAGCTGTGTGGGGATTATGGGTAGGGAGGACCACCATTGCTATGCATGTTTTGAGCGGCCCCGAAGACCGAAGCATCCAGTGAGGTGCCGGAGCAGCCAGCTGGGTTGTCACAGCCAGCACCGGCCGTCCCCGATGGCCCCCACTGACCTCCCCTCCCCAGATGGGTGGGGGGCTGTCAAGTAGCGGGAGTTGGGTCGCGGGCTGATGGATTCATCAGTCTCCCCCTAAGCAGCTGCTTATGGTGGCTGCACATCCAGGTGCGTCGACAGATCACTGGGCTCCGGCGATTATCCCTCCCCGAGGAGGGTTGGCATCGGTGCCTCAGAGGTTCTCTGGGCACATTTGGGTAGATAGATATTTAGACGTAGACGGGGGGGGGGGGGGGGGTGGGGAGATAATCTTCGGCTTTACACATGTGGGTTTAGCCCACCTGAAAGGGCCTTACGTGAGTGCCTATTGATCTTGCCTTGCATGGTGCAACTTGCTAAAGTAGCTTAAGGGGCACAAGGCAATTGTGTGCTAATTGACTTCTAAGAATTATAAATGGGAAGAGATTAAAGCAAGGTGGACCTTGATCCAGTCAGAGACTATCGAGGGGAGATCTCCTGATGCAATGAGATCTGTGCCAGTGTGGGATGTAGTGGCCTGTTGTCATTTGTGGGGTCGTGGTCTAGGGTTAGGTATGACGTCGTATCCCAGAGCTGATGCCAAGTCTCTACAAAGTAGCCCACCTCACTGACAAAAGGCAAAGGAGGAAAAACCCAACACCCAACCCCAACCCACCAATTTTCCCCTGCAACCGTGTCTGCCTGTCCCGCATCGGACTTGTCAGCCACAAACGAGCCTGCAGCTGACGTGGACTTTTTACCCCCTCCATAAATCTTTGTCCGCGAAGCCAAGCCAAAGAAAAGACAAAGTAGAGGGCTGTCCACCAGATCACAACCGCACTATTCTTCTCCTGCAGGTTTGAAGACCATGCTGGGACTGGTACAGAGAGAGTGAAGGCTGCACAGAGGGACCGTTCTTTTTCTCCCTCTTGTGCTGCTTGACCTGCTAAATTCCTCCAGCAGATTTGATTTATTTTTTTCTCCAAATTCCAGCATCTGCAATATTTCCTGATGCTTTAATTACTAAACATGCATTGTTAAAAGGTAGAAGCAATACAATTGGGAACGGTTTCTGTCAGTCTAGGTGAATTACAATAATCAAATTAGTGGATCGATCTTCAAAATTTTAAATTCTCTCCAGTATTCTTGCCCAAAAGACAACCTATCCATCATCATTATTATTGCCAGTGAGGTGAATCCACTATTGACAGCTTGAGGAGGATTTGAAGTAAAGCTGCACCAGTCTGCTGTCTGGGAAGGTTTGGCTTGCTGCGTCACCAGAGCCCAGACCCCAACTCCTCTACTCATCAGAGCCCCAGTTCTTGGGTCTCTTTTGCTATAATTGACTACTTTCAGCAATTTAATTGAAAGGATCATTTTCACTTCAAAAGCATTGTGTAACTTGACAAGATTATTTTCCCATTGTCCTTTTGTTGGCTTAAAAACAACAGGTTTCTCTGATGTTTCTTCTGCGCTCCTTCATTTTATTCCAGGGCAGGTTGGTCCTGGGTGTGTGGTTCCCTTAATATGGTGACACAGGTGGACGAGATTGGTGAAGCTGCTGCTGGGCACATTAGGGCCATAGAGCGTAAGTTAACCACCACATCTAAATGAGTTATTGGCAAAGCAACCTTTGGAGGGTTGCGTGCAGTTCTGGTCTCCACACTTAGGAAAGATGAGATTTTAACCTGGACAGGGGTGCAGGAAGGATTTATTGCCTGAACGTGAAGGCTTGAGTAAAGTAGAGACTAGTTTGGATGGATCTGTTTCCCCTTGAAACGAAGGTTGCTGAGGGGAGAATCGAGAGGTTTAGAAAAGAAAAAGGGACCTAAGTAGCATAGGAAATAAATTTTTCCTCCAGGAGAAGGAAATCTATAAGTAGGGGCCATAGGTTTTAGGTGAGAGGGGAAAGATTTAAAGGGAACCACTAGGACATTTTTTCCCCCCCCCTCAAGAGGATGTAAAAAGCAGTCAGAGGGAGTACAACTAAAACATTTCAGACATTTGGATGGGAAAGATTTAGATGCTTCTCTGCCAAATGCAGATAAATGTGCCAAGCTTCGGTAAGCACCTTGGTCAGTATAGACTAGTTGGGCCAAAGAGCCTGTTTCTTCATGCTGGAAGACCCTGAGTCACTTCTTGTTTCCCTTCAGCACACGTCTCCATCGTCTAGAGAACAGCAGCATATTTTAGATGCGATATGATGAGAATATTCCAGTTTAATCACAAGCTTTGACTGGTATTTTCCTGTCAAATCTGCACTTCAATATTTTGTTTGCTTTGTTGATCACTGCTCTGTGTCAGTTGGGTATGTGGATTCTGTGAAGGCCTCTAGCTTAACGAAAAATAGACTTTGAGCAGTTTTCCTTTTGTAAATAATTTATCGTGAACAATCACTTTGCATCCTTGATGTCATGTCCTTACATTTCCATTACTGTTCATTGTTACATTCATTTTCTATTAACACCATTGCCACCACTGTGGCACTTTGTGGTTACTCCCCCCGTTGTTGTTTGAGGGACTTCCCCTCGGTCTCAGCCCCTCAATGCCCAGTAATGAAAGGACTTTCGACTGTGGTCCTTCCCCAGAGCACCTTTGCGTTGGCTGCACCAACTGTCAGTGTGTCCCTCAGCATGAACTCCTGCAGCCTGGAATGTTCCTGCACCAACCTCTCTGTGTGCCGAAAGACCAACTAGTTTTGGGCAGAGCAAAGGGCAACCTTCGCTAAGTCGATGGTCTTCTAGCAATTCTGGATGTGTGCGCGTTCCTGGAAACAGACCCTAAATCAGAGAGTCCTCGGACACTCTGCTGTAGGGGATGAATCGTGACAAGGACCCTTGCATTCTCCTTCGCACACTGTTAGCAAACTTGCATCCTGCAAAGAGATGGGCGACTGTCTCCACACCATCGCAGTAATCTCTGAGACAATGTGCGTTGTGGGTGCTGTTGCCATTGAACGGGAAGGATTTGACCAGGAGGGCTCCTCTCACCACCGGCCAGGTCAAGTCATGGTCCTTGTTCCCAACACACGAATGTCATCCTGAAGAAAGCACGTCAGCACCTCTACTTAGGAGTTTGCGGAAGTTTGGTATGGCATTGAAAACCTTGGCAAAACAGATGTGTAGTGGAATGTATGCTGTCCAGCTGCATCAAGGCCTGGTATGAGCCAGTACCTCTGAGTGAAAAGCCCTGCAAAAAGTAGTGGACACAGCCCAGTGTGTCACATGCAATACTGCCTACCATCATGAAAATCTGTGTGAAGCACTGCTATTGGAGAGCAGCAGCAATCGTCAAGGATCCACAACACTCAGGACGGCCTCTGTTCTCGGTGCTGCCATCAAGAAAGAGGAAAAGTTGCCACGAGACTGGTTCCATCAGCCTCTGAATTGGAAGATGATCTTGGAGGGGAATAGTGTAACTTGCTGGCTCTTCACCTCTGAGTTCTTCCCTCACATCTACCCCTGTTGACTGCAGAATGAGGGATTCTATTCATGACCACCCAATAGTCAGTGAGAATTGGAGGAGCAAATCTGCAGTGAAATTGGAGAAAACTACTGGAAGTGAAGTTGTGATGATTAAAAATTTTGTGTTTTTAATTTTCCGCAAATTGACTGGGACTCCCATACAGTAAAAAGGGTGGTTGGGTTTGTCAAATTTGGTCAGAAAAGTTTTCTAAGTCAATATATAGAAATACCAACTAAAGAGAGTGCAATATTGGATCACTCATTTCCGAATGAGGCAGGACAAATGACAGAAGTATGTGTAGGGGAACACTTTGGGTCCAGACATCATAATGCCATTAGCTTCAAGCTAATCATGGAGAAGGATAGGTCTGGTCCTCGGCTTGAGATTCTGCATTGGAGAAAAGCCAATTTTGAGGAAATGAGAAAGGACCTAGAAAGTGTGGTTTGGGCTCGGTTGTTTTCCGGCAAGGACATGCTCAGTAAGTGGAAGGTCTTCAAAGGTTTAAATTTTGAAAGTGCAGAGTTTATATGTACTGGTCAGGATTAAAGGCAAAGTTAGCAGGCCCAGGGAACTTTGGTTTTCGAGGGATGTTGGGGATCTGGGTTAAGAATAAGAGAGGGGTGTTTAGCAGGTATTGGCAACATGGAGCAAATGAAGTACTGAGGAGTACAATAAATGCAAGAAAAGAAACTTAAGCAAATCAGGAGAGCTAAAAGAATACGAGGTTGTTCTGGCAGACAAGGTGAAAGAAAATCCTAAGGGCTTTCAACATGAGACCAGGCTAAGCTGTCTGATCTTGACCAGGTGAGCTGTGGCTGTGCTCCACCTGCAGTGTCGTTGAAAGCATTGCACAGCTGCGCGTCCTCCGTTTCCATCAGGACTCTGGAGGAGCTGTCCAGTCTGTTGTTCGCGTCGCCGGATCGTCCAGCTGCCTCGAAGATGCGGTTGGATTTGTCGGCCAGAGCAACTGGCCTGGACATTGGTAGTGACTGTGGGAGCTGTTGGATGGTCAGTCTTTTTGCTTCACACAAGTGAATCATGTCAGCCGGAGCTGGATCTTGCAGTACGTTACATTCATTGCGGTGAGACATCCTCCAACCGCCTCCTTAACCTCGGCGATTGCTAAGCTGCTTCCCACACCAAGATACCTTGACTGGAGGCACCACTCCCCAGGCTGCAGGAGTCCATTGCTCCCCTCCGCCCATACAGACAACCCATGGGGTCACCATCGCAATCCCATCTGATAGTTCACACACTCTTGTGTAAAGGCAGCAAAGTTATGCCTGCCTTGACTTTAGCAAGGCATTGAAAAGCAAATGCACTTCATCTAATTAATTTGACACTGTGCTCGTTGAGAGTTGCTGTTTTAATATTCTCCATCATGGTCTGTTGGAGTGTCCACTTTGCAATCCTTACAGTCCCGTGTCAATCAGCCTGAGCCCTTGTGCCCACCACTTTGGTAAACTGCAGCACTGTTTTCGGGCTCAGGAACAGGGGTGATCCTCCTTTGGTGGTGGGGTCTCCGATGAAGATGGTGGGGTTGCTGGGGGTGGGGATATCCATCTCTGCTCTTCTCCGTCTCCTGGCTGCCTAGTGATCTCCTCCTGGAGATGAGAGGAGAGGGGAGTGATGGTGGCCTCTGCGCTGCCCCCGGGTCTCCCAGAGTTTGGGTGGGGGGTGCCATGGCCTCTGCACTGCTCCCAATCTCCCAGAGCTTGGAGGGGGAGGTGGGTGGATGGATGGGGTGATAATTCTCAGTTTTGAGCTTTTTCCCCTTTGATTCAGTCTTGAATTCTGCAGGAGCAGAACATTGGCTTGATTAGTTTATTTTTTTTAATCAGTTATGTAAATTAGAAACAGTAGTGGTTCTATTTCTGAGTTCTAGAACATTCACTCAGTCATTAAATTCCCAACCAACACGAACTCCTCTTTGGCTCATTGTCTGCTATTGCAGATTAATCACTAAGTGCAGTAATTCACATGAAGCCGAGAGCCAGAAGAAATCCCTTTCTTGCAGAGCAAAGATGTTTTATTTTAAATCAGGAAAGAGCCCTCTGATTATCAGGTGTTTTTTAAAAAAAAATCACTGGTCAAAGAGATCAACTTTCTATTGGAGAATTAATTAACTGTCCACAGAGACTGCATAGAGGCAGCAATTATTTTTTATTGTTCCTTCTCATCAACTATGCCAATCATCTGAAATGCCATATGTGGCATAAGGAAAGCAAGTTTCCAGCATGCAGATGCTCCTCCCTTTATGTCAACTTTGAGCTCTTGCCTCATACGTCTAAGGTCACCAATCGCCTGTTGAACCCAGATATTGAATCATTTCAGTGAAAGTGAAAACTTTTTATAGCAAGCCCAATTACAGTAAGGGCTAAGCTATGAACAAAGTTATTTGCAGTTGAAGTGAGAAAGTCAGGAAGTGGATTGCAGCCCCTTGTTGATCATCATGAGTTGGGCAAGACATTTTGAATTGCTTGCGCAGGATCGGAGTTGCATTGCTTGAAGAGACACAGGCAGCAAAAGGAGAAGGGTGATTTCAGTCAGTATGCTGAAGCTAATTGATGAACTCATTGATTCAGGTCACGTGCACCAGTTGGTCTGATTGAATGAACATAAAATACCCTGCTGGTTCCCACCCACTACATCAAAGTCCTGTGTAAAAAGTATCAGTGCGTTAAAATGTTCTGACCCTTGTAAGTAGTAGTAAATCAATCTCCCTGTCTGAATTATTAAGCGCGTAATGTTGGAACTTTATCTTGGACTATGTGACTGACCTACCCAGCAGGTTGGTCTATTTTGTGCCCAAATATCAGGCACTAACTCTGGAGGAATTTCTTCACCCCTGATTTCCATGACTGTTATCTTGCCTCTCAACCACCAGACTGCAGTGGGTGAATTTTTCATTCTGAATGGAAAGGCCAAGTTGACCAGCCTATGATTTGACTCGCTGTCCTATCAACAGTTGAAGTACGGTAATAATGAACGGAACCACATCGGCTGAGGAGCATGAAGGAGGGATGGGAGGCGAATGCATAGGATTTAATGAGAAAAGTGTTTAAAATCTCTTGTATGCTTTTAGTGTGGATGTTGAGTGAATGAATTATTTAATCAAATTACTCGTGAAAGGGCAAGGATTAAAATGTTTAACTATTTTGGATTTCCAAACAAATTTTTAGGTAAACTTTTGTTTCCCCCCCCCCACCCCAACTAAAAGAATGTGATCGTTCCACAGAAGAGAATGGCCGCTCCCCCCACTCACACAGACGTTACCCTGTCTCCCCAAGAGCGAGTAAGGGTCCTCACCAAGATGGGCTGCAACATCGAAATCAGTGAGGTCATTACCCCCCGTCGTTACTTTAGATCTGGAGCGGAGATGGTCCAAATGGCATCTGTCTACTTGGAAGAAGGAAACCTTGAAAATGCTTTCGTCCTATATAACAAGTTTATAACGTAAGGAGAATTTTATTCGCTCTTAATTTTCATGCAAGCTATGGTTCTAGAACAGTGATGAGGGAGAATTGCACAATAACCCCGACCCTGTTTAATGCACAATGAAAAGTGGATGTTCACTTGGTGACAACATGTTATCTTGTTCTTTTTTAAAGATTGTTTGTTGAGAAACTGCCAAAGCATCGGGATTATCAAACTTGTGCAATTCCAGAAAAGCAGGATATTCTGAAAGTACGTGCTGTATGCCTGTCCATCAGTAATATGATGATTGTATCTGTGCCACTGTTCTAGCCTGTATCTCTTGATCTATTGAAATGACTTACTCAGTGGACAATTGTGTGGGAAGGTCCATTATAACGCTGACTTCCAGCAAAGCACGAGGTTATTTACTTTTCATTTAAAATACTCAAACCATTTCTGCACAGATCATTCGATGCCAGCGCAGTATTTTATGATCACCAATACTCTACAGTCCATTTCCATTTCCTGTTAATGCCACATGTGCTTTTAATTCCACTCTGGTAACTCAGGGAAGGTGGCTCACATGACTGCACAACTTAGCATCCAGTCTTGGATGATCTGAAATCCAGCACTGATCTAATGAATCTATTAAGAAATTAGTTTCCTGTGTTGGATCTTTATAAGGCATCTGAGACCACGGACTTCCACTTCTGGGTGAGAAAATTTCAAGTTTCATTCTGAGAACTTTGGTTTAAGGTCTTCACTGCTGCTATGTGGTAACACTGACAGGCATGTTGTTTTAAAAAAAAAGTCCTATTTTCCCCTTGAAAAAGAAAAATGTATATTTTCATGTTGATTTTTTGTTTTATATTACAAAATGACGCCATTATGCCACTGAATCCATATTGGCTCTCGGGGAAATCCCATGAGACCCATTCCCCTGTAACATCTTTACCCTCACAAACCATTCAGCCCCTTCTGGTTCTTCTGCTGCCCTCACACTGTAGGCTCGGGGTAATTTCGCCAGTCAATCACACGGCACCACCCTTGGGATTGGGAGGAAATTGAAGGACGTGGGAGAATCCCACACAGCTGCAGGGAAAACCGTGCAAATTCTATGCAGACAGCAGCGGTGGTCAGGATTGAATTAATGCCACTGGAGCTTTTGGAGCTCCCTGTGATTAAATTGGCGGCATTATTTCCAATATTACAGCAATGACCACTCTTCAGAATATTTCATTTGCTATAAATACTGGAACATCTTTAAATTTAAATTTAGACATAAAGTATGGTAACAGCCCCTTCCAGTCCATGAGTGCATGCTGCTAATATCCCAATTAACCTACAACCCCTGTGCGTTTTGAAAGGTAGAAGGGAGCCAGAGCACCCAGAGAAAATCCACGCAGACACAGGGAGAACATACAAGCTCCTTACAGACAGTGTCAGATTCAAACCTGGGTAGCTGGTGCTGTGATAGTGTTGTGCTAACTGTGTTGACCTGTATGTTAACTATATTGCCTCCTTTAAATTTCTATTTAAAGGTTGTGTATTGATGAACAAATGGTCTGCCTTTCCCTCTCTTGAGCTGAAACAAGAAAGTTGTTCTTTTGTGTCTTGTAGCCAAAGTCTGGTGTTTGTTTGCCTCTTGTGATGGTAGATACTTAATTCTCTCCAATTGGTTCATCCTTGTGTCAAGGCCTCCACCGGATGACTTGACTGTTCTTGCTCAGATATTTGCCTCATGTCGATTAGTGCATGAACTGGCTGGATGATCCAGTTGTTTAGGAAGCCATGCACGACCATACGGCAGTTAAGCTGACCCTGGTTCGGTGTGAGGTCATCTGCTTGCTTTCAGGGCTTGCTCATCCTACTTAATATGACCCAGAATTAAAGCCAGTCCCATACTGCCCTCCAGCGGAAAAGTCCTTATGCCCCCTTTCCCCCCCTTGCATGTCAGTAACGTATTCTCTCTCATGTGCCCATCAATTCCTCCTTTGCCACTGGGTCAGTTTTCCACCAATAAATCCCCTGGCCCATCTTTGGGATGCGGGAGGAATCCAGTGGTGAAAACTCGGTTGCAGGCTGAGCGTGCAAAAACACTGTGGTGAGAGCACCAGAGATCAGGACTGAACCTGGGACAAGAAGGCCAACTTCTGCCTGCCTTGCCGTTGCCAACCAGCTGGTCTTATTGAAGAAATTATTCTTTAACCTGCTTTATAAGGAAAGAAATATGATTAATTATTTTCTGTTCAATCCAAGAAATTAAAAGAAGTTGCATTTCCAAGGGCAGAGGAGTTGAAGGCACAACTCATTGCAAAATATGATGCTGAATACAAGCGATATGTGATTGCTCAGGTAAATGCAGTGAGTTTTACTTTTTTTTTCCATAGAGTACAGTAAAATCCCTGTCAAGCAAAAAAAATCACGGAAAATAAATAGGTAAAAATATGAAAGTTTAAAATTGGTGCTTCCTAGCGGATAATTCATCAATCAACAGAAAAATTCACTTAACTGCATCTACCAATCCCTATAGGTGCTGGATACTGGGGGGGGATTTATCCCCCTGAGAGGTTCTCTATCCCTTTGTGACCAACTCTGGTTGGGATTGGGGTTACTGCCACATTGCTGGTGCTCCCAGTGCCTTTGCTGGTTACTGACGATTTTGTGGGCATTTGTTATTCTCCTTTTAACCGCACCTGTCCACAGGCTTGAATCTACCTCTGCAGACCCACTCACAGTCATTTGATTTGTTGCATTACACTCAAACTCCATAGGTTTTCCCGCCAATCTCTATCCCTCAAATGCCAAACTGGTTGTCTCTGAATTGCCTTTAGTGGGATTTGGAGTTACTGCCTTGCATTAGGAGCATTTCACTGGCTGTGCACATTTGCATTCCTTGAAGCATGTGGGAGGTGATGTTATGAAGAGAAAAGTAGGTCTACAATGCATGGGACTGTATTTTTCCCCATTGCTCTCCGCTGGGAAAACTCTTGCATCATTTAAAGAAAATGTAAACTTTGCTTTGTTATGCCATCTTTCATCAGTGCGTCTGCAGGATTTTAAATTTGCTGGCTTTGGAAGGACAGAGAAATGCAGCTTAACAATATTTTGGATGAGAAGTGGGTGGGCTTCATTACATCACCTAGACAAAAGTTAAAGAATTTAATGTATGCTACATTCTAAATGTGACAATAATGGAACCTTTTTGCATGTTTGTTTTGAATGATGAACTGGGGAGTGGTGAGGGGGTGGGTGCTATGCTTCCCCATCTTCCCTTCCCCCTCCCTTATCCACAGCCCTTCCATAATCTCAGGATGTCCCAAAGCCTCCCTGCAACTAATGACGTGCCTCTGAGATACAGTCAGTATTGAGGAGTTTAAGGTTGTGGTGATGCTGAGCTGATAGTCTCTCAAAAATTTCCTTTGTCTGGTTTAAAATATTCCAAATAATTAAGTGGAGGAAGATCCCTTCAAATAATATTTTGTGTAGAGGTGCATTGCAGAGCATTTTAGCAGCGTGGCATGGACTTGCTGATTTAAAACTGCTGCTTTCCAATGACCGTGGGTTTTGTTTTCCTCTATAAGTGCAGAGCTACGGAGGGGAATGTCTAGGGTCAGGACCATCAACCATTCTGGTGTTTTAAGCCAAGGACATTTATTCTAAATGACCAATTGTTTCTGAAAGTTCTTTGCTTTCTGTTCCTCAAGATTAGTGCTGAGGGATTGAAGTACGCTCCATTTTAATGGCACAGTGCTGGTAACCAAACAACCCCAGATCCAGTGTATAGTCTGGGTGGAGGGCATTATTGCTCCCTCCCACTCCTTGTTTCAACCCCAATCTCAGAAAAACACACCCAACTGCACCGAAGGATTCTATCTTATTCTGTCCCATCCATCTTTGGCCTCATCTGAGTACCAATTTGTGTGTTTATTATTCTTTATTCCATTAGAAAATAGTGGCCACAGCTTTTTGTATTGTTTCCCTATTCAGTAAGACTCGGGGTGGGAAAAGGGCGAGAGGAATCAAAAGAATCATCTAATAGGAAAGAAATTGCAAATGAGTGAAGTACAGAAAAGATCTAAGTGTCCTTGCAAAAAATTTAGCAAGTGTGTAGCAAGGAAGGCAGGTGAGGTGGGATTGGATCGATGAGCGTCTGCATTCACTAGACTTTGGAAGCATGAGAAAGGCTGTCACTGAAATTAACAAGTGGATTAAAACCTCATGGGGACATTGAACGCTCTTCAGATGTTTTGGTTCTATCCTGTTTTGAGTTGTGTAGACTGGCAGAGCCACAGTTCTCTCTGGCGTCATGACACTGTTTTTAATTACAGCACCTCGACCAGGCCAGCAGGCTCAGCAGCTGACTGTAGCGTGAAAGCTGGGTTAGATATTATCCAACAAGATTCATAGATTATCACCTCTAATGCTAGTTCAACGGCACTGAGTGCTTATGGATTCTAATTAAGCTAATTTATTGCTATCAGCTAACCCACACCAGAAGTTGTATCACCTTGGCACAATAAACCACTCTGTTGCATTTTAATCTTCCAGGCTATCACATATTAAACAGCCACAAGACCATACAGAAGAGATTCTTCCAACCTCTCAACTTCATGTCAAAGGTCAAATACAATGTGGATGTTCGAATATCATTTGGGGAAAAAAATGAAACCCAATAGTGAACTATTTTCCTTTTTTTTTTGAAGAATAATTACTGGATAAAATATCTTCACACATTTGTATATTGTTACCGTATATTTCAGCGTACAAGTTGAGTCTCGAAACCCTCAAAAATCAGGAGTAGACTTGTACGCCAGATACCAAAATGAGACAGATTTGCATGCATTTTAAATTGTACTTCGGGCTACAACTTGCTCTTGATGCACTTTTTCACTATAGCACCTCTGAATTCATTGACAACAAGCACAGATATCTTCAGAGTTAAACAAGAAAGCCTGCAGACGCTGTGATTGTAGTTCAATGCACCAAGGTGCTGGAGAAATTCAGCAAGCTACGCAGCGTTCCTTCTGTGGCAAAGCTATGTAACCTACGTTTGATGAAGAGCTCAGACCCAAAAGGTTGAAGTGACTTGCTGAGTTTCTCTAGGGCGTTTGTGCATTGAACAGAGGTTGTCTGGTATGGAGAAATTGTCTTAGGTTAGCTTCTGCGGGAATAGGTTCCAGGACTCCTATGCATTTATCCTGGTCCAATAGCCGTCCATATATGCAGCACTGCACCGTTAAATTTAGACATACAGCTTGGTAACAGGCCATTTTGGCCCATGCGCCGTTCTGCCCAATTACGCCCAATTAACCTACATCGCCAGCACGTTTCGAATGGTGGGAGGAACCGGAGACACGGTGAGAACTGCCGCTGTAAAGGCTTTGCGCTAACCACTAGCCAAGTGTACCGCCCATGTTGGACCGCACCTCTAATTGTTTGCTTGCTTTCACAGACCAAAGCTAGAGAAGATGATTTGGAAAAAGAGCAGCAAAATAAGTTGATTGAGGAGGAAAGATTGCGTGTGGCTCGAATTCATAAGCAACAGTTGGAAGTCCAGCAGTTTCATATCTTTGAGGAGCAGCTTAAGAGGCAGGACTTGGTGAAAGAGAAGCAGAAAGGGGTAAAGCTGCAGGGGTTGGAGCAGAGTGCCGATGGGACGCTGATGTGTATTGCTGCTGCCTATGGAAATGCCGAGCCTTCAGTTCTCCCTGCCGCACGGTTGCCAGGTGATGCCCAACAAGGATGGTGCCCCCTAGTGGACAGGTCCCTCAAGCCACAGAGCACCCTGAATCGTAAGTGTGCAGGAGTATTGGAGCAGAAGTTGACCCTTCTATACCTTCTGTGATTTTTCAAATGGATCATGTTTTTGTTTTTTGCTGCATTTTCCAGCCTTGTATCCATCAATCAGGCCAAGCTTCTACTTGGCTTCTTGTTTTGATATGGCTAAATGCTTTCACCCCTCCCCCCCCCCACCCTTTTAAACTATTCAGTAAGACTTGAGGTAAAAGAGGTGGGAAGATCATGAGGAATCAAAAGAGTCATCTAATAGGAGAGAAGATCCAAGTGTCCTCGCAAAAAATGTAGCAAGTGAGTAGTGAGGAAGGGAGGTGAGATGGGAGAGCTGCATGAAGAGAGGGTCTGCATTCACTCAGCTTTGGAAGAATGAGAAAGGCTGCCACTGAAATATAACAAATGCTCAAAGTACTGGATCGTCTGGATGGGAGATGGTAATATTGCCCTGTGAATGGGTGTAAGAGATTTGGGACCGGGATGAGGAGAAGCGTCATCACTCACTGGATGACGAGCTTATGTAATTTGCTCCCACAGAGGGCTGAGGTGGTCGTGCTTAAAAAGGATAGATGTCTTGCTGCAAAAGAGAGAGAGTGAGAGAGCTGGAATGCATTACTGAGTTATAGGATTAGCCATGGACATGCTGAAAAGAAGAGCGGACCCAAAGGGCCAAGTGACTGACTGACTGACTGACCTTTTTTTCCCCCTCGCTGTTTGAATCTGGCTTGAATTGAACACTCTTTGCATGTGGTTATTAATTTGTGCACTGAGGTTTCAACAACTGAGCAAGAAAAGGCCCATCTAAACTCATTTGCCCAATTTTATTATTTATTTTAGCAAAATAATCCCCAAAGAAAGAAATAATGATATGAAAAGAAATTAAAGAAACCTGATTGCCAAGAAGATGTTGTCCACCACATGGTTCTAACCATTTAACATTGTTTAATTCTTCCAAGGAGGTTAACGAGGTTCTCAAAGTTTAGGGAAAATATCTATAAATTAACTACCACAATTTGTAAATATGGGCGTGAAATTTTCAAAAGTACATCATATTTATTTCTTAAATTATAAGTGATCTTCTCAAGGGGACACAGCTGCAAACCTGGTCGAGAGTCCGATTTCCACGTTACCGCTAATGCAATCTTTACAAATTCTTTTTAATATATAGTTTATTTCAATTTCGGCCTTATCCCTACAATATTACCTAGTAAAAATAACATTGAATTTTGTGGAAATTTAATTCCTTTAACCTGTTCTAAAAAAGTTCACAAGTTTTTCCAAAAAGTCTCACTTCAGGACAGGACCAAGTTTAAAAAAAAAAGAAGTACCCATCTCCTGTTCACAATCTGACTTCAATTTATTTAATTTCCGCAGCATAAAGATGTAATTGATGTAGAACATTATATTGAACTGACCTGTATCTAACATTTTATTGTTTTTGTCACACTATCTCGCGTAACTCTGCCCAGTTTTGTTCATCAGTAATATTTAAATCTACCTCCCATTTCTGTTTGGACCTCTGGATCCCCTGCAATAAAATGTACATGGCTGAAGTCAATTTATATTTCTTTTATGAATCAACATCTTCACATCACTATATTGCTGGACCCAATTCATCTTTGTCTAATCTTGAGGGGATAACAGCAAAGCTATTAAGCAATAGGGCCAGTGCAGGGAAAATTATCAGCTCGTGTCCATCCACAGGAAGTGTATGAAGGGAAGAGGGGAGAGATGTGAACAAAGTTGCCTCACAACCCATCCCCCCACCCAAATCTGCAGTAAAGGCGCCAAATGAGATGGAGGAGTTGAATGACCTCTTTCTCCATTCCCAATATGTTGCAAATGCTAGATTTAACACCATAGGACTGACTCTGTGCTTTACTTCTGATGACCCAGTTGCAGATAAAGAAATGTGCATCGTGTCTTGCTTTTTCCATTCTGGTGGCAGAGTTGACACGAGTTTGATTATTGATGAAAATTGAAGCTAAATGTTTTGTAAGTGATACTCTGGGTGAACTCTCAGGAGCAGTGTTTCATCGCACAAAAACACCTGCCCGTGTTGTTCCTGCTTCATTTTTGTATTGCACGGGCCATTTTAGCCAAATAGTTGATTTCATTGTTGTAAAACCTTAGTATGGGGGAAAAAAACTGCAACATACCAGCTTTAATGCAATTCAATCCATGCCATACTGGCAAGTTCACTGCTGAACCTGCTCAGGTGCTTGGTGTACCATTGGAAATGATTGTTTTACAGCATGTACACAACTAATCACAACCTAATGTGTTGCAGGCCCAATTGTCGATGGGCTTCAGCGCGTGGTCCTTCCAAAGAATCTTTGCCAAAGATTTTTGATGCAGGCTGATGCCAATACAGCACGAGGAATAGAAACCTGTGGAATCCTTAGTGGGAAACTGGTAAGGCTTCAAAAGAAAGCCCTCAATATGTCTGCACGTCCCTCTTTTATTCTGGAATCTTCTAGTGCTGTTTTTCCACAGTTCCCTGATGATCTTTTGACTCCAGTTTGTTTCACAGATTCGATTTACCTGCTGAGAACGTTAAAGAAATGTTAGGAGTGGCCTCTGTAAACTTGTTCCCCCCCCCCCCCCCCCTTTAGTCTGATTGTGGCTCCCCTGCCCCAGTGTCATCTCCTTTTCCAGCTCCACAAAGTTCTCAGTTCCCTGACCTTTCATAGGTTTGGCTGTCTCTTTTGCATACCCCTAGTGATTTCGACTCCTCAATCCTCCAGGGTCACACGTTGTTTTGGAGTAATGGTTATTATTATCAACAGTGCTTTAGAATCTGAGAAGGGGGGAAGTGGGAGGGGGGGGGGAGAGAATGAAAGTACGTCCTTTACCATCAACCACCCATTTGCAATAATCCTATATTAATCCTTTTATTCTCCCCACTTTCTCACCAATTCTTCCCGCCCAAGGTACTCAGTGACCTTCCAGCCTGGATGTCTTTGGGATATAGGAGGATGTAGTCATATTGAGATTGTGCCAACTCCACAGAGAGGATTGAATTGTGGTCTCTGGTGCTATAAGGCAGTGATCCTACTAGCTGTTCCACTGGGCTGCCATTGATTCTCATTACATGTTCGTCCTGTTGCACAGGGATCTCCTTGACTTGATGGGCTGAAGGGCTTATTCCTGTGCTGATGAGGATGTCGCTGGCAGGTTCAATGCAAAGATTGACATAAATTCTGTGACGTCCTGCAAGCCCCTTGAACAATTGCCCACTGTGTTGGGTCTTGCTTCGGTCAGAGCTTCCACCATCTGTATGTTGGGGAAGGCTTCTTCTCCTTTAGCAGCAGAAACAGCCTTCTGATGATGGATTCACGTATGCTAATGGAGCTGACCAAAACTTCCATACTACAAAGAACAGGTCCCCAAAGTTTGCAGTGAGCGCATCGACCGGGGTTCAAATCCAGCGCTGTCTGTAAGGCGTTGGTGCGTTTTCCCCATGTCTGCTTGTGTTTTCTCTGGGTCCTCCAGATTCCTTCCAACCTTCAAAGAAGGTTGTATAGGTTAATTGGACAGCATGGGCTTGTTGGCTGGAAGGGTCTGTTACCTGGTATGTCTAAATTAAAAACTAAATTGAAGCTGGAATTGCAGTCCACATGAGTGATTTGGCAGGCTATTGAACATTAAATTTTTCCTGTCTACCAGCTTTTTCTGCCCCACCTATCTCCTTGTCAAAATTGTAATTGTTGTGTGACTTTGCACACTGGGGAGTTGGTATTATTTCTGGCACTGCCCTTGTGCTCAGGGGAAGTCTCACCAGCTACAGCCCCCAACTCTTCAGAGGTTACAATGGGGACTGTGGATGTTGGCATTTACTCATCACCTTTGGTCTCCCTCCACTTTCACTTGTTCACCTTCCAGCACGACCTGGGCAGCTTGCAGTTCTTGACTCAAAAACAAAAAAAGCTTCTGGAGGAAGGCAGCGGGCTGACCAGCATTCGTGTAGGCAAATAGCTAGTTAATGATTGGGTCAAGACCCCTACATCAGGTCTGGGAGCGTAGAGGGGAGATGGTTAGTATATATAGATGAACAGGAAGGGGGTGGTAGGTGGAACCAGGAATGGGCAGATAGAGCTGGAGGGGGGGGGGGGGGGCAGAGCTGGGAGACAGCAACTGGTGGGTTATGGGTAGAGACAGGAGAGAGTGGTTGTGGGGAGGGGTCAAGGGCAAGGGAGGCAATGGCAGGGGCTGCTAGGTGGCATGTAGACACAACAGGCAGCAGATGGAGCAAGGTGGGGTGAGGTAAGGACAGGCTGGAAGGTGGCGTGCAGATGCATCAGGCGGCAGATATTGGAAGGTGGCGTGCGGACCCGAAAGGCGGCAGATGTTGGAAGGTGGCATGCAGACGCAACAGGTGGAAGGTGTTGAGGGAGGAAGATGAGCAGTGGAATCAGATAAGGGGGGGGGGAGTGAGAGATGTTGAGCAGATGGAACTAGTTTAGGGAAGGGACAGGAGACCCAATAAATGTAGTTGTGGGCGATGGGAAAATGGGACCAGGTGGGAGATCAGAAGGAGAGAGATGGATGTCAAGGAAGTGCAGATTACCTGAAGTTGACAAGTTCACTGTTCCTATAATTTTGTTTTAAACAGGATGTGAGGTATGGTTCTTATAGTTTGAATTTAGCCTCATTCTGGCCAAGGACAGACAGGTTATTGAGGAAATGGGAAGGGGATTTGGAATGGCATGGAACTGGGAGCTCGAAATGGACATTATGGACAGAGTGCAGGAATTCCACTAAGCAGTAATCTGTACTTAGTCTCATCAATCTCGAGAACACTACATGCAGGAGACAAGGCTGTATATGCTCCACATGAATCTTTAGCTGACCTGGAAGAGGTTTTCTGGGGACCAGGGAGGAGGTGCAGGTAGGTACAGGTGTTGTACCTCTGACAGCTGCAGGGAAAAGCGGCAGGGGACAGGGAGTGAAGGGAAGAGTGGAGCAGGGAGTCATAATGGTAGGTTGTTGGCAGAAAATGGGGAAAGGAGTTCATTCAAAACAGATAAATTTCTGAATATGAAGGGTGTTACAGGAAAATGATAGTGAGGTAGAAGATCAGCCACGACTTTGATGCAGAGCACTTGATGAGTTACGTAGCTCATTGGTCCCATTAAGCTACATCCTGATGAATGGCCCCAGCTCAATTCAGAACAAGTTCTGCTGTTTTATTTACTCTGACCTGAATCAGAATTTATTGTCATGAACACGACACGGAATTTGTTTTGTGGCAGCGTCACAGTGCAGACATTTATATTAAACCACATTTCAAAATAAATAAAAATAATGCAAGAAAAAGACAAAGTGAGGTAGTGACTGTACTCCATTGTTCATTCTGAAATCTGATGGCAGAGGGAAGAAGCTCTCCTTGTGCCATTGAGTGCTTGACCTCAGGCTCCTGGACCTTTCTCCCAATGGTAGCAGAGTGAAGAGGGCATGCGTTTCACTGTTGATTTTTCTAAAGATTGTACCTTCCAGGACTTGGTTATGATTATTGGTCAGTGCACTGGTTCGTAACCCTGCATGTAAAGGGGAGCTGTCCTCCACGTAAATCACAAACTCTTTAATCTGGCAAAAATCATTGGTGAATTTTTTTTTAATGGATACAAGCCCATTATTTCTTCTTTGTGTCATTTCTTACACCCTTCATCACTTTTCTGAGGTCGCCATGCATTTGCAATGCATGTCTTTGGGCCTGACTGCCTTATCTCTCTGGGCCCACTCTCCTCTGTTCATCAAGTCCATCTTTCCTCCACTTCTTCCATGAAGGACTCCAAGGTAGGGGCAGTGATTCCTGGGACCAGCTCTCACTCCCAAGCTGCGCCCTTATTACCATTCTCTGGATGAGCTGCAGAATACAGACTGGGATCTCCTGCACCCACAGTACATGGCCACAAATGGCTTTCATTGATTGAGGCAACACACAAATTCATGGGCCAGTGAGCGCCTTGGCACCTTTCAGGAATGTTATTTGTCAGGGATTGTGAAGTTGATGTAATAAACTTAAGTTAATTTCCAGGTCTTAGACTTAAACTTGCCTCTAATAAAAAAAAACGAACAGTTGTAACTTGGATTTACGATGTTAAAGTACCTTAAGAAGGCATTTTTAATATTGATGCTTTTTGTTTTAAAATTTTGTTTGCAGATGCATGATGAGTTTACAATTACTCATGTGATAATTCCTAAACAATCTGGGGGACCAGATTACTGTGACACGGAGAATGAAGAGGAGCTGTTTACTATTCAGAATGAACATGGCCTCATCACTTTGGGCTGGATCCATGTAAGTTAACAAAATGGACGTTCTTGGGAACGGAGGGTGATTTTTTTTTAGTTCAAGTTTATTGTTACATGTATGGACAGTGCAGTGTCAGTGGAACTCCTCCAACATTTACTGTGGCAGAATCAGGTCAAAAAGGTGCAAAGCTCTTTAAATGTACTTGAGAGGAGTTTATTTAGCGTAGGTAGCAAGCCTAACGAGAGGGGTTAGTTTTAGCCAGTGAACAGGCTGGTGGAAGGATTATTAGTGGGGGAGGTAAAGAATGAACGCAAGTCAGGTAAAAATTTACAGTTTTAAACTCTTACAAAAGAAGTTTTTTTGCCTTTTGCATTAAATGAGCACTTCTAAAATCTATTTGCAGACCCACCCGACACAGACTGCATTTCTTTCAAGTGTTGATCTTCATACTCATTGCTCCTATCAGTTGATGTTGCCAGAGTCCATTGCAATTGTTTGTGCCCCCAAACACAATGAGTAAGTGTACATATCAATGTGAAGATACACAGTTAGTAATTAACTGGACAACAAATTGTTTCAAAAGGTTTGCTTCCTGACTCTTGCTTGCGCATTATTTATTGCTGAATATACTGTATATTTTCTGTATTTGTACAGTCAGTTTGTTTACATTTCTTTCTCCAGTTTACATTTTTTTGCATACTTTCTCTTGAGTACAGTTCACAGTTACTGGAAAGACGGACAACAATTTTTTTTCAAAAGGTTTGCTTCCTGACAAAAAAAGAGGATTATGATAAACAACTTCAAGATGAGCACAAAAGATCATTTCAGATTTTCTATATTACATAGGAAGTGGGAGAAACATTAAATTAACTTTTATTGTATTTAGCATGTTCAATCACATAATGGTGCTGACACATTGTGTCAGTTCAACTGTCCTAAAAATGTTTTGCCACTAATTTCCATTTGTACTCAGCATCTGATGCCTTTCGTGTCAGTGTCCAACAGTAGTAGGCCAGCATTGATGGATTTTAGTTGCCCTGATACCACTTTTCCATGGTTGCAATGTCCTGGTGAAATCATTACACCATGTTTATCACTGACGGCACCAAGATCCACAAGGACGAAGTCCAAGTGCGAAAACAAAAAATGAATTTTCAATGACCTGTTGATTTCATGGTTTTGTATGTTTCATTAAGGAAATTACAAAAATAGGTTGTATCTTAAAAAAAAACCAGATGTGATAGGAAAAATTTTAAGGTGATTTTCACGATTAGCAACCCAAAATCCATAAAATACCCTCCAAAATGTTCAGGAAGCAAAATCTTTGTTGTCCAGTGTTGTTTATCTCTTTACAGCCGTGCTAAGGAGGATCTAATAGTTTTGATTTTGGTGTCACCAACAATTGACTCCCAATTATTCTATGTTTTTACAAATCTGCCTTGCCAGTGTGAAGCCTTGCCTGCTGTTGGAAGTTGGATTATGATGCCCTTTGTTAGTAGAGACACTCTCACCCTCTATGTGTGAGAAGGTTAGAGGGCTAAAAGAACTACTTTTGAGATGCAAGTGCTCAATTTAGATTGGTGCTTCATCAAATTATTGAGGACATTGTACAGAACATCTTCTTCCTCTTGAAGGATTGTTTGAGGCATTATTTCACAGAAGGCAGTCGCTCTCAGCGGGCCCCACAACTTGAACACGTGATCTGGCCCTAGCTATTGTGACATATCTGTTTTTGCAGACTGGTTCTATCCCGCATGATAGAACTTGTCTACCTTTCAAAAGTATTTAATTGCCCAGAGTGTATGGGTGGGCATCCTGAACACGGCGCAGTTAGCATTAGCGGTTAGTGCGTCGCTCTTACCGCACCAGTGACCTGGGTTGGTACATGATCTCCTTGTCAGTGTAGGCTTCCTCCCGGGTGTTCAGTTTTCCTCCCACCCTTCAAAAATGCACAAGGGTCGTAAGTTAATTGGGCAGCACAGGCTCGTGGGCAGGAAGAGCCTATTTCTGTGCTGTATGTCTTTTTTTAAAAAAAACTAGCATGTTCTCTCAATCATAATTTGACCATTTGATGTGAAGTATAGAGGGGGGGTGGTTTGATGCCTTCAGACTTGTAGTAAGTGAAACATGAAAACTGCATTTGCTGGAATCTTGAGCAAATTATGAAAAACTAGTAGTCAGCTGAAGTGCTGGAGAAACTCCGCCAAAGTGAAGTAAAATACAATCAATATTTCGGGCCTGAACTCTTCAACAGGAGGTCACTGGTAATCTTAAATCAGGCTTAAAGAATTATTGAGGGCCCCCAGCATCCATCACACATCATCTTCAACCTGCTACCATCAGGTAGGAGCATCAAAATCATGAGAGCCAGGCTGGGAAATACCTTATTCCCACATTCTGTAGGATTGATGAAAGGTATCCTACCTGAAACCTTGGCTCTTGCAGTAATGAAATTGAGTATTTACACATTTATTTTGTATTATATTTTATACATTTATTGTACATCATATATTCGTGTACATGATTATGTGCTGTATGAAAACTGTATTATGTGTGTACACTTTGGTCTGGAGTAACACTGTTTCATCTGGTTGCATGAGATGATAATAAACTTTAAATTGAAACCAAACACTTTCTGAGCACATACGCTCCTCCCTTGGGAGTAAGTTGGAACTGCCAGTTGTCAGACATTTTAACTCCCTTCACTATTCCCACATAGACATCTGTCCTCTGCCTCACCCCTTACCAGAGTAAGGCCGAACGTAAACCTAAAGAACAACGTATCATATTCTTCCTGTCATTTTAAACCTGTCAGCATAAACATTGAATTTTCCAGATTTTGGGAACCTGCACCCCTGTCTGGTTCCACTGATTCCATCTATCATTTACATGCTCCCTTTCTCAATTATCTCTCGAGCATCCCTTTCTCCCACCTGTCTCTCTCCACCCCACCACTTGTCAAGAATCCTATCCCCTCTTGACCGCTCACCTGCCTTCCTTCTCCCATCTTTAATTCTTGGTGACTTCCCTACCCACTCCAGCCTCAACCAAGAAGTATCGCTCCATGGATTCTGCCCGAGAATTGAGTCCTTCCAGCTTCTCATTCAGATTTATATTGTCTGTTGTTGTCAGCCGAAGCTTCCTCTCAGCACTTGGCACTCTGGAAACAGCTTTGTTCAAACTAAACAAAAAAGTGAATGGACTTCTTCCAAGGAAGCTCTTTTTCAACAGATGTGGATGCGATGGGTTGAGTGGCCTCCTATGGCTTAAAAAAAAAGCAAGCAAAACCATGTTGACAAGTAGGGTCCATGTGGACTAGCTCCACTAGCTCATCTCTGGCTGGCTGTTTACCTCTTATTCCCTTCTGCTGTGTTTATCTGGTCTCTTTGACCCATCTATTTCCTCACCCTTCTCATCATGAGAACAGTTTTTGTGAATTCCCTCGTTGATTTCTAGGTAACTATTTTGTACTGATGACTCTTTCTCTACATCCCCTTTTGCCCTCTCTCTGTTCCTTTCTGAACCATCTCGATGAGCTCTTGAATCTCTGGCAATGTGATTAGTCTTGGATTGTTGGCATGAACATGATGCACTGATATTTCTGTACTGCATGTCTCTGACTTTATTTGCTCTTTGAGGTTCCAAGGATGTCTCGTCTATTGATCCTTATTTCTTAGGTTGAAATATTGGGTAGGATTACTTTCGACCAAGATACTTACAGTAGACAAAAAAACCCTGTCATTCTGAATTCGAGCAACTGGCAAATTAAAAAAATTGTGGAAAATAAATAGGTAACGAGTACAGAAGTTTAAAATTGGCGCGCCTTGCATGATTGGCGAACTAACGGCAATGCGCAATCTCAAGTGAAAATTCACTTCTCCGGCATCCGCCAATCTCCATTGGTGCCAGGGGTTTTACTGTAGTAGCTCTGCAGGTCTGTCATTGTCTTAATTTCTAGCTTACAGTCTGTATACGACATTTAATTGATGTTTTCTGATAACTGAATGCACATTGCACGTTATTTTACTTGGCTGCAAAGATATCTTTGGTTCTTGTTGATTAGAGTTTGATGTTTTCTAGGACTGGAGCCTTCCGTCTTACTCCTGCAGGAATGCTGGAAATTTCCTCCTGCCAAAAGAAAGGGTTTCACCCACATTTTAAAGAGCCAGCTTTATACCAAGTATGTGCCCAGTCTCATGCCATCATTACTTCTTACTGTGAACACATGGTAGAAAGCCTCTTCACATATGTACAGTCAGATGATGATAAACTAGAAGAGTAGGCCATTTGTCCCTCTTTTCCTGCTTCACCATTCAACAAGATCTTGGCCTTAGTGCCACTTTCATGCACCATTTCCTAGATTATCCTCATGTCCAGAAACTTATTGATCATGGTTTAAAAATATTCAACAACGGAGCCTCCTCAATCCTTTTAGGATTCACCATGCCCCGGGTGAAGAAATCTCATCTCAATCCCGAATGACAGTCCCTTTATTTTGAGGCCATGCTCCTTGGTTCTGGACACCCCAGCCATGGTAAATCATTCCAGTGTCTTCTGCTTTTCATTAATCCCATCCCCCCCCCCCGCCATAAGTATCAATAAACTGCGTTGAAATTTTTTTTCTGACTTTATTTGCTATCTAAAATTTTATTTAATTTGAGAAGAAACTTGGTACAGTGGCCCAACATTTGATTTGGCAAACAGATTCTTTCCTCCCCACCCTCCTGGTGGCCAGTTATTCGAAAAGTTGGCAGTCACCTCTAGGATTTCAGGACAAATTTGGAGTCCGAATATGTCATTTCATTTCCATTACTGGACACCTCAAAAAGCCTAAAAGCAGCAGCCCTGGTCTTGCTGGGATTACACAAAGGGGAAATGCCATGTAAATCCCGCACCAACTTAAACCTACTGCAGCATCTGAAGCCAATATGGTTTCCCTGGGGATCATTTCAAAGGTTAGAAGACAAGAGGCAAATCAGGCTAATTAAAATTAATTTGTTTCATGCTTAATTCTTTTTGTTCTTTTGAAATTTGTTAAACAATTGTTTTGAATTATCTTCTTCAATGATAATATTTTTTGTTTTAACCACCTGCAAAGCAGTAGGATGGTTTTAATGGAGGGAAATTTTCAGACTAAAAGTAAATATGACACTGGAATAGAAATTTGTGGTTCCAAATATTGACATGTATTCATTCGTATCAGAAAGATCGAGACTCTACTGAAATATGAAGCCCTATAATTTGGTGGATATTCTTTGCTGGGGCTTTTCCCAACTGTGGAGCTGGATGCAAATTTGCTCCATGCCCACAGTGGTTATGCTTTAGGGTTCATTTGGACCTGGCACAGGAGCAGCAAGTCCATTCATGATGTCAGAGAGGAATGGTTCCAAGAGAGAACAGAAAATACTTCTCTAGTAACTAAAAAAAAGTAAATAATTGAGAGATATTTAAATTAATTTTTAATTTATTTTAATAACTTGAGTTTGAAATAGTTTTTGAAATGAATGTTAATGAAAGTCAAGATCATTCAGAAACATTAAAAATTAATGACAGATTTGACAGCTGGTTAAGATGGGGTGTCTAAGACCTGCCATTTTGTGGGTGGAGTTTTTCCTGGTTCAGACATGTGATGAAATTACATCTTGCAGGGTATCTCCATTTAGGATCAGGAAGGCTTCAGGCAGCAAAACAATATCTGGAATAGTTAGATGGTACTTGATCTTACAGATCCAACAATATGCTCACTACATAGGCAGCATTGATTCTGAACAGTTAGATGTACTGTTAATATTGTTGAGGCTTGCTGAGATGGTTGTTTAAAACCTTGCCCAAATGACTATTCAGTGTCTTAAATTGTGAACAAGAATTCATTCCTGAGTTTCAAGCCTAGATGGTTGCTACCATGGTATCTGTAGTGGGTAAGAGGCTGTGGAGGATGTATAAAAAAACCAGACTGAAGGCTGTAACATAAAAGTACAGAGGATGCCCACCTAATAAATAATAACACAAGTTAAACAATTAAGGGTGAAAAGTTAAAGAAATACATGGTATTCAGTTGAGGATTGCTTATGAGGCTTGCTTGTTTAAAATATTCTGTGAATGGAACAATAATTATCAAACTTGTGTCTGATTCCTTTTCAGATTTGCAAACACATTATTATAAAAGATATGAATGTCATCATCTTGGACATAAGGTGACAGTGAGATGACTGCAAACATGGAACCAGTATAAATCATTACCATTGTAAGGACACAAAAGTAACTTTAAAATTTCAATGACCAGTTTTAACACTTTTTTTGTACATTTAGGTTATGAAGAAAAATGCATACCAGTGGCTAATATTTATTTTTGAAATGCACCAAATGTTTCACAAATACAATGTGAATTACAAATGTTCATCAACCCAAAGAGAGTGTTTATAAAATTGAACCTACCTGCGGACAGAAACGAATAAATTAATTTTTTTTTGGTACATGCATTTCTTTTTATGGTCCAATACTGTTCCAATATAATGAGAATAGGCAGAAAAGTTGAAGGGAACAAAATTATTGCCATATTACAATGTATCTGGTTGCTTCCTTATTGCACTGGTTTTTATTAGTATTTCCTGTGGGATTAATTTTTAAGTGATCAGGTGGATTTTTTTCTTACATGTTAGTACCCATTCGGAGCACAGGCCACAAACGAACTTAGAAACCGACTGTACTCCTTGAAACAAGCATCTTTTGTGATAATTTAAGAAATCTGTTTTTGAAATAGCAATAAATTCCAGCAACTCTTTTCTCCCTCAACAAGTAAAAGCAGAAAACATCTTGGTGAAAGGAGACAGAGGACAGATTATAAAAGTAACAATGGGAGGCCTTTTAATCTGAAGCCAAAGGTTTCAGTCATTTTAAAAATGAAATGTGCTGCTATAGAATTATTGATGTATCGAAATAAATAAACCAGTGTAGTGGCGCGCTACCTGGCAAGCGAGCCTGCACTCAAAATGGTGGACTGACGTGGCAAGCGGGGAAAGCCCACGCACACTAATGGCCTTCACAGGCCAGTCGCCTGCACGGTGGAAACCACGGCCCATCAAAGGCCAGCTCACAGGTGACGTCACATCTGCCAGCAACGGCGGGAATACTGGGCCCAGAGGCGGGAAGCTGGGCCTATAAAAAGCAGGGCTGGGGAGATCAATAAGTCAGTCTTGACTATACTTACACCCATGTGTGTATCGTTCTTCACTAGTTCTGCAGTAGCACCTAGGTAGCGGACCGCTACACCGAGATACAGGTTTAAATTGTATCTGGCATACTCATTTCATTAACTAAATAAATAGGTACCAAACATATTTCAGGTAACAAAAGACAATTGTGAAAAATACTGGCAGCACATTCTGACTTTATTTTAAAAACTCCCATTCACTCAGTTGAAGCTACAGATAATGTCTATAGATAGAGCAATGGAATGGAAACTGTAGAAAGTATGTTTTTTTTCAAATCGCAAGTTCACAGTTTTTTTGTTGCAACAAGATACAAAAGAGAGAGGGAAAGAGAGCGAGCGATAGATAGAGAAAGAGAGAGAGAGACGGGGGGGGGGGGGGGGGAGAGAAGAGACTATTTAAAAGCATTTGCGGTGTACAATAGATGGACCAGCCTCATCATATTCGGGCTTGCTGATCCACATCTGCTGGAAGGTGGAAAGCGATGCCAGGATGGAGCCACCGATCCAGACGGAATACTTGCGTTCAGGAGGAGCAATAATCTATTTTTTAAAAAAAGGCACATAAGATCATAAGTAATTTATGCACATACATTTCACTTTATGCACATACGATAGTAATTAGTTTCAATCACAGCATTTATATGTTGTATAAAAATATCTTCAAACTGAGATTACAAGTGAGGCAATCAAACAAGTCGAATGAGGAAGTGTGAACTATTCCGCTAGTAATATGAAAATCAGGACAAAGTTTCGTGTAGGCTCGGTAAGAAACATTTTCAAGAGTATGGACCATGATTCAATTCTTTAAACCCACATTTCATTTGCATCCATAGTTAATCTTGTTATTAATTGAGCCAAGCCTAATACACGATAAATGTCAACTGATGTTCTCAAAGATGTTTGACTACAGTATCCCGACATCAACGTAGAAGTAATTTTCTCATGTTGTGGCTTAAACATAACTACTACAAAAAAAAATGTTCCTTTCCTTCACCCTATATTGAACTACCAGCTAGCTATCAAATGTAACAAATAAGGCTGTTGAAAATATCACTTTCCTGGGAGAAGGATCCTGCTTAATGGTACTGGTAACAGTGATCAACAAAGACAAAGAAACATTGTTTCTTTTCCTTTAACATCCTTTCAACTGACCTTGATTTTCATGGTGCTGGGAGCCAGTGCAGTGATTTCCTTCTGCATTCGGTCAGCAATACCAGGGTACATGGTGGTACCTCCAGACAGGACATTGTTGGCATATAAATCCTTCCTGATGTCAATATCGCATTTCATGATGCTGTTGTATGTGGTTTCATGAATGCCTGCAGACTCCATCCCTACGGAATAAGTGCTATAGTTAATCCGTGGAAAGTACATTTGAAGAGATTTTCACGTGAAAATTAATTTTTTAAAATTTTATCTTGGAGCTTGATTATCCTCGTAAAGGCATGAGGATCTGAATGTGATGTTGAGATTTGGTGTTGTCTATGAACACCAATGAATGAAGCAGAAACCAAATAGGTGTAATGGCCTTGTTTATATTGTTCAACCCTCCCATCCACCCAGTTCTTGCCTGTATTCTTGTGCTCTGATGTGTGAAGACCCTCAACATGATTGCTTTGGTGAGACCCCCACAACTGACTGAGAGAATCAGCTAGAATATAGAACCAAAGTGAACATTACAGCACAGAAAACAGGCCCTTCTTGTCTGTGTTGAACTCTTATTCTGCTTCGTCCTACAGACCTGCAGCCAGTCATTATCCCTCCATACCTCTCTCAACCATGTACCTGTCCAAATTTCTCCCGTGTTAAAACTGAGCCTACATTCAGATGGCTGCTCATTCTATACTCCCACCACTCTCTGTATTCTTTCAGGTTTATTCTCTCAGTCATCGGTTTAGGAACCACATCCACAACAACTCTCTCTCCACCGGTGTGTTGTCGTGTTTGGACTCTTAACTGAGAATTCCTTTTCCGATCTGTGAGAAAATTCAATATGTTTTAAATGTTGGAGATAATTTTTAATTAATTGTTAATTGTGTTCCCTATTTGAGTTGGCACTGAAGCTTCTCGGTGATAGGATTGCTGCTTAATTAATGTAGCGCAGCTAGACAGTGTATATTTTTCTTGAGAAACCTGAAGTAGCAAATATTTGTAATTCAAAAATGAACTCACCGATGAAAGAAGGTTGGAAGAGAGTCTCAGGGCATCGGAAACGCTCGTTACCTATCGTGATGACTTGGCCATCCGGCAGCTCGTAACTCTTCTCCAAAGAGGAAGAGGAGGCTGCAGTGGCCATTTCGTTCTCAAAGTCAAGAGCCACGTAGCACAGCTTCTCTTTAATATCACGGACAATCTCGCGTTCAGCTGCGAATCAGAGAAATGATGTATAAGGTCGGTCTTCATGTGCTAATTTTTAATGCATTATAATTAAATCTAATAAAGGGCTTATTTGATTTTTGTGGCCTGGCTGATTGTAAGTTTGCAGAGATGTTGGCCAACAATAAGGATTGCTCCATTCTTTAAATTTGCAGGGTAAAAATTTTATTAAATTTAGAAATACAGCACGGTAACAGGCCCTTTCGGCCCACGAGACTGTGTTGCTCAATTACACCTAATTGACCTACAACCCCTGGTATGTTTTTGAATGATGGGAAGAAACCAGAGACCCCAGGGAAAGCCCACATAGACACAGGGAGAACATACAAACTCATTACAGTCAGCGTGGGATTTGAACCCTGGTCCTGATCGCTGGCGCTGTAATAATGTTGCACTATCCGCAACGCTAACTGTGCCACCTTTTAAAAAAAATGTATTTAAACTAGTGTAACTTGATACATGTGAAACATGGGATCTTTTGCATTTAGTGGATTGGACAGGATACATCAGCTGAGCTCCCACTTGCATTCACCATGATCTTGCTGTAGGTGTCAGTTGCTATTTTGCTTGTTCATGTCTTAATGAGGGGTGAAGATTGTGTGTGGTTACCTGTCACTGTGTTGAAGGTCAGTCAAGAATGCCCAAGCCTGGGAAATGGTGGTTGAAAAGATCAGGTGGATAACTGGGCAAAATTTTGCCACTTTTTCTGTGGTATGTTTATTTTAAATTGGGGTTTGAAAAGGGCTTAGAAAACATTTTTGAAAATGCAGATGTTATCTGAAACCATAATGACAGAAGCAGACATTGGCCTTCTGGCCTGTCAAGCCTTCACTGCCATTCAGTGAGATCATGGCTGATCTGATGATAGTCTCATCTACATGTATTTTTTTTTCCCCATATCCCTTAATTCTTTAAATTATTTAATTTTTAAAAATAATCTATCTACCTTTGTTTTAAGTTGATGTACTGAGGTCACCTCCACTGCTTCCATAGATTCACCACCCTCTGGGAAAAGCACTTCCTCCTCAATCTACTACCCGGAATCCCTAGTTCTGGTCTTCCCCACCAATGGAAACAACTTGCCTGCCTCTATCTGCATTATTTTGTACATAAACAAATTACAGGAAGAGCTCAGCCACTCCAGCAGCTCTGGAAAGAAAACCAGTTTCAAAAGGGACCCTTATTCTGAACTCAATGACTCTCTCTAGTTTGGAGGAAGGGTCCCCGATCTGAACTGGGGTTCTCTTCCCACAGATGTGGCTTGAATGCTCGAGTTCTTAAATATGATTGGGGTGGGGGGGGGGGGGGGGAATGCTTTATTTGTTTTAGTTGCTTAAGAAGAAAGGTTTCCTTGAAATGATGGTTAGTGCGTGGTGGTAGCACACTTCATTCAACCTGGGTTGAATGGGGGAGAACGCTGTTGAACTGAAGCCGGGCTCCATTACCTGTGGTGACAAACGAATAGCCACGTTCAGTGAGGATTTTCATGAGGTAGTCTGTGAGGTCGCGGCCAGCCAGATCCAGACGCATGATGGCATGGGGAAGGGCGTAGCCCTCGTAGATCGGCACGTTGTGGGTGACACCATCTCCGGAGTCCAACACAATACCTGCACACAGACACCGGGTCAGAAGCAGCCAGAAGACCCCCACCCCCGCCTACTGGCGCTCAGGCAGGAGCCCTGTGGTCACTTACCGGTTGTACGGCCGGAGGCGTAAAGGGACAGCACGGCTTGGATAGCGACGTACATGGCTGGCACGTTGAAGGTCTCGAACATGATCTGGAAACGACCAGAGACGGGAGCATGGTTACCGAGTGCTGTCAGCAAGGCTACCGTCCGCACTGCCCGCCCATCGTTTACTCAAACAGGTGACCAGCCGCTCAGTACCTGGGTCATTTTCTCACGGTTGGCTTTGGGATTGAGTGGAGCCTCGGTGAGCAGAGTTGGATGTTCTTCAGGAGCCACCCGAAGCTCATTATAGAAAGTGTGGTGCCAGATCTGCGGAAACAATGGTCATCGAGGTTTTTTTTAAATAAAAGCTGGTACTTGAAACAAGATGCGTTAAACGGGGTCGGGTCTGGGGGAAAAAATGGAAACAATCCCTTGCCTTCTCCATGTCGTCCCAATTCGTGATGATTCCGTGCTCGATGGGATATTTCAAGGTCAGGATACCTCTCTTGCTTTGAGCCTCGTCACCCACGTAGCTGTCTTTCTGGCCCATCCCGACCATGACGCCCTGTGGAGTTTAAACGGAACAAGTGGTGGGCATGTGTGCGCTCGACCGTCTCCCCGCATCCAAGCTCAGCGCTCACCATTCAGCGCGCCGCCGGGGCAAAACGTGCTTGGATCTTCAATTTGCAGTTGTTCTCCGCTCTTTCCTAGATGGGCTGGTCTATTCATCCATTTACAGCTGGCAATATAAGGGGACTCACCCTTCACAGTTATGCCAGGACTCCCAGTTATGTCTGGACTGAGGCGTAAAGGGGAACGCTGGAGAAAACTGATCGGATCATTTTCTATTCCCATGTTTGTATTATCAATTCAGAACCATTAGAATCTCTTAATCTAGATTGTATTCTAATTCCATTAAAAAAAAACTGTTGTTGAATTTGCTTCTCCCCCTCATTTAGGATCACAGATTCCAAGAGACTGCCCGATCTCACTCCCTCCAACACCCATTGCCCACCTCCCCCGTCCCGCCGGCGCTCGCCCTCTGGCTACCGACCGCAGTGGAAGTCCTCGCCCCCCCCCCCCTCTTCCCCTTTCCCCCATTCTAATCCCCAGCACTCCCTTTGCAGCAATCTCGACCCCAAACCCCCCACTCTTTCCGTCCAATCACGCGAGCAACTTCCCCTCCACCATCTGGTCTCGGCCGAGACACCCCCCCCCCCCCCACCCCCCGTCCTGGAGGTTGCGGGGCGGCTAACCTGGTGCCGGGGGCGGCCCACGATGGAGGGGAAAACGGCACGGGGAGCGTCATCCCCGGCGAAGCCAGCCTTACACAGTCCGGAGCCGTTGTCGCAAACCAGCGCGGTGCTTTCCTCCTCGTCACACATGGCCAAACTTGGCGAGTCTGATGGGATAAAGGGAGCCAGTCAGTCACTGGTCCTGCTCAGACAACACAAGCAGGCGTGCGATTTGATGTCACCTCTCCACTGGACTTCATCTACACATCGCCCTGCACTGGAAAAGCAGCCAACACATTAAAAGACTCGTCCGGTCCCGGACACTGCCCTCCACTGCCGAAGATTCAAGGACCACGGGGTGAGTCTCACTAAAGTGGTCCTGGCTCCGCCCGAAATGATCTCTCGTTGCTGTTTCGTTTCCGCTGTGCTGATGGGTTGACTTGCTGAATAGCACACAAGACCAGACTTTTCACTGCACGCGTGACAAGTTGAAACTTTATTCCCCACGCGAGCTCGGGTATTTATCAATAAATTTAACAGCATCCATAAATGCATCAAATACTGGTTCCGTTGATCGTAATGGGACTTGGAGAAACTTGCATTTAGAGGGGCGGGGGCGCAGAAAACGGCATTTGAATTGCTCGAAAGTGTCCTGATTTATTTTAACTTTAAAAAAAATCGTGCAGTTCTTGATGAACTTGATAAATATATCCACTAGAAATCGCATCGCCTTCCCCGGTACCCAGATTACAGGACCCGACCCTTCAGTGTATTATCGTAGGACGTTACATTCTTGCTAATAGATCACCCCTCCTGCTCAGCTAGGAAGTACAAATACACCCAAGGCCCTTCTTTAAATGTATCTTTTCCTAATTAGGAAATCCCTGCAACTCTAAAAAAAAATTCTCTTTAGTGTGTTTTTTTGGGACGTGGCTCGCAGTGGCTGTTGCCCGTTCCTTGCCCTCACTTGCAATGCGAACAGTGACCTGAGAGGCGTTGGAGACGGGCAGAGAAAGAACCATATTTAGTCAAACAGTAACCCCAGAATCCACAACTCTGAGCGTCTGCAGGCCAAAATATTACAACATTCACACGTAAGGCGGCTACGAGCCAAACTCGTCCGCGGTGAACCTGTGATCCTCCGCTAGATTCTGTCCCGATTGGCCACATCAACCACAAACTGCTCAGGGGGTGAACTGACTCCAGCTAATAACACACATGCGGTGGTTCTGGTTAAATGGCCAATCGTGGGACATCGATTGAGCCCCGTGCTCGGTGACATCGAGAATCCGGAATGGAATTAATGCAACTCAGTGGAAAGTTCTGGACGGATCCCCACCCAAATATACAGGAATCTACATAGCTACTTGCCGGACAACGTTTACTTGGGAGAGATTGTAAAGGTCACGCATCAACGCCACTTACAAATTCATTGCACATACAATAAACGTACTCAGGACAGATGTTATCAAAGACTTGCATTGCTCAGGAATCCACTTTATTAACCGAATATCTGTTCAAACCCTGCACATTATTTTAGATTCTAAAACATTCCCTCTCACGTTATTACAATCAACGTATATCAATACTCCCCTACTAACACTGAAATTATTGGAGCAACGAGAGACAAGTTATCGATTTCAATTCGCGTCCGCCAGATGCAATAATCCGATTGATAATAGAATACAAATGGACATAGAAAGAATTGCTGGTTAACCCTTGCCTGGGACTCACCCTGTCAGTGCTTTGCCGGGGTCCTTTAGTCTGGGATGGTGCACTCTCCCTCCCTGCTTTGTTAAGTTTTATAGCCCCGAGGTCTCGTCACCCTCTGCCTCCACCCACAGCAGCCCCAAAAAAGGACCAGACCCCAAGCCTGGTTTACATGGATTCCTACAGCCATATACGGTTCTCGCACAAAAGCACTTCTCTGGGTGGCCGAGGGCTTTCGGTCCATTTGACAACATTCAAAGCGCTCAGTTCATCAAGGAGACGGGAGGTCCACATCTAGCATAAACAGATGCGAAATTGGAAATTCACCCCCTGGAAATCCCTTGTAACCAAAAAGGCACAACGGGTCCCAATGCAAGCAGGTTCGGAAATGGGAGTTCATATTTTTGCACATGGCTAATGAGTAGAGTCCAATTTTCGGCAACCGTAAAATGTAACTTGAACGAAGAAGCTTCAGTGCACACAGCCGATGGGGAAATCAAGACTAGCCATAGATGGTTAGAAACAAAAGCGATGGCCGCATCACGTTTAATGGAAGATTTCAATTTCGGGATTTAAAGTTAAATTGCTACAAAGTTCGTATTTCGGAGGTACATTTTCACTGGAGGCATTTTTCAACTATTCCACTCAATCCGTGAGTTTGATAATAAAGTGAAGTCATATTTCACTGAGCCACAGCAGATGTTGGCTAAACCGTTAGGGACTGCTTTTAAGGCAAAACCGTCCCTCTTTTCAACAAGCGAGAGTTGAAGTACTTTCAATGTTGATATCATCTTTTGCAAGGGAGCGCAAGGGTGGAATAGGTGCGCCACCGCAAGGCTTCCAAACCTGGTCAGATTGGGTATACCACTCATTTTTCTCGGCATGGTGTTCAGACTAGAAATTCTTTAATTAGCACTGATACTAAAACGATTATACTGCCTCCAAATTTGGGGAGATGATTTCAGTATATTGATGCACTGTTGATGGTGGATTAATTTATTATTCATCTAGGTTAATTACTTTCATTCGCTGTATTCCAATGTGTACAACGCATAGGAAGAACTGCAGCAAGTCTTCAGCACCTCCTAATCCACGGGTTCCCTTCCTCAGAGAACACAGGCAGCAGATGCATCAGTCCCCCATCAATGCTTAAGTTGTCTATCATTTTAATGTGACATAATTCATCATTAATGGATCAAACTCAAAATTCTCTAAAAGCATCTGGGACTACCAAGACCATGTGGACTGCAATGGTTCAAGAATATGCCTCCCTACTGTTTCTGCCCTGGGACATTGAGATGTGCAATGGACAGAGAAGTTCCCACCTTGGAAACAGATTTCAGATTTATTGTCAGAGTACATGCAACCCTGAGATTCCTTTTTCCTGCAGGCACTACCCCTAATTGGTAGTGCAAAAAAAGAAACTGTACACCAGGTAAACAAATAAAAGACTGTAAACAGATAATGAATGTAAATAAACTGATTGCTCAGTACAGGGAGGACAAAAGAAAATCAATAAAGTGCACAAGTAAGAGTCTCCTTAAATGAGTCTCCGATTGAGTTTTTCATTGAGGAGTCTGATGGTGGAGGGGTAGTGGCTGTTTCTGAACCTGATGGTATGAGTCTTGTGGCACCCATACCTCTTTCTTGATAGCAGTAGCGAGAACAGAGCAGGTGCTGGGTGATGTAGATCCTTGATTATTGTTTCTGCCCTTCGACGGCAATGTTCCCTGTTTATGTACTCATTAGTGAGGAGGGTTTTGCCTGAAATGTCCTGAGCTGCATCCATTACCTTTTAGAGGCCTTTATGCTCAGGGGTATTGGAGTTCTCATGATGCAGCCAATCAGCACACTTTCCACCACACTTCTGTAGAAATTTGCCAGGGTTTCCAGTGTCATACCAAACTTCTGCAAACTCCTGAGGAAGTGGAGGCACTGACGTGGTTTCTTCATGATGCCATTGGTGTGTTGGGTCCAGGAAAGATCCTCCAAGATAGTGACTCCCAAGAACTTAAATTTGCTCACTCTCTCCACCTCTGATCTTCCAGTGATCACAGATGTGAATTTAATCATTAATATAAAGGGAGAGTTGTCATGTTCCAATTATGTGAAACGCTGGTGAGAATGTCTGGGGTAAAACATTACTTTCCCTACTAAGGAAGGGTATGAAGGGAATGAAATTAAGGTTCATCAAAATTGTATGCATCTTGTATAAGGAGAGACAAAGCAGATTAGCCTGTATTAAATTCAGATTAATTATGATCTCAATAAAATATTAAGTATTCTTAAGGGATTTGATGTAGTGGTGAATGCAGTTTCTCCTGTCCAGGGTGTTGAGAGCCGGTGTTAATGGTCTGAAAATGGGAAGTTGGTCAATACTGAGACTAGAAGAAGTTTCTTTACCCAGAACCCAGTAAATCTTTGGAATAGATCACCCAAGAAAACTGTGGAGGGAATGAATAAATTTAGAGACGTTAAGGAAATTAATGGATGTTAGTTGTTGCAGGAATTTGGCATAGATGTAGCAATGGTGTAGCTGGGGGGGTGGGGTGAAGGGGAGCGACTGCTTATCCTGAGCACATTTTGAAAATAGTAGTGCCTTCCCCTCCCCCCCAGTCTGACGCCGCCACCATGCCCCTCCCAACCAGGGTCCACTGCTGCCGCCAACCACCCCTTCCCCCGTGACACTTCCCCCCAACCCCTCCCCCCCCCACAGGTCTGTCGCCGCCAAAAAAAATCAGAGCGGCCCGCCATTCAACCATTGACTCACCATCTGGCGCCCTTTTTTATGTGCTCGCTCCCCATAACTTTAGAACCTGTCTACTCCACTGAGAGGTAGAAGGTCATCGTATTGAATAGCACAGTGGCACAAGGAACAGTGTGGCCTACTCCTTCTATTTCTTATATTCATAAATAATTTTATTCTACATACCTCTATTAACATTTTAGCCCTCTCCCCAGTCCTTCTTCTTCCCACTCTTTATTCACTTCATTTCTCCCCTCCTCCCCATTCTACCCATGAATGCTGCTGACCTGGTGAGCTCCTTCTGACTCTTTTTGTTCACTCAAGATCCCAGTGTCTGCATTTCCCTATAATTTTTATTCTTATTGGATTGACGTTCATTTGAATGATATGAGATGACAAATAACAGAAAGTGACCAAGTATTTAAGGACAGGTTAAATGGGGGGATGATTAAAAAGTAATCGAAGTGTTATAGAAAGGGTAAATATGATTAAAATTATTTGCTGAAAGGGTAGAACAGTTGCACCGAATTTCTTGATTCTCTAATTCTGGAATTGATATACATATATATATATATATATATATATATATCTATATAATATATATATATATTATATATATATATATATATATATATATATGTAGTTTTTTTTGCTTTACACATATGATTTATTAATTGCCTTGTTTTGAATACAACATTACTCAGAATTACTCAGAAAGGCATTCTCTTTGGACAAGACCAGGACATTTATACTAATGCTATTACTAGGATTTAAAGTCGATGTACATGCAGGTTTCATGTTCACTCATTGTGTTGTGAGTTCATGTCAAGCTGACATTCCTGTTTGCAGACTTGTACAACCTAGTTGGCTTAACCAGTGTGATTCGTACAACAGACTGGTTTTAGCATAAAGTGCTGGTACTTGACCTTCTGTTGGAATTGTCGAGCAGTGAAGACGATGCTCACTGTGCCTCTAAATGGATTGAATCCACACTGTGATTTGGAGAGCAGCTCTTTGGCCACTGGGAGGAAGACGGATCAACAGAATTGAGGTGGAGATGATAGAGAGCTTGAAGTTTTCTTGTGTAAGTACTGCCAACAATTTGTCCTGTTCCAACCATATCAACACTCGGGCCAAGTAGGTACACCACACCTTTTATGACTCTCCCATCAATATTTAAGGATGCACCATAGAAAGGATCCCATCTGAATACATTACAGCTTGGAGCAGGAACTGCTCTGCCTAGGATTGCAAGAAATGGCAGAGTTGTGAATGAAGCTCAGGCCATGGTGTAAACCAAACCTCCCCTCCATCTACTACACCTGCACTTCCAGTTGCTTTGGGAAAGCAGCCGACATATTAAAAGACACATTCCAATCTTGTCCCTTTCTTTCTTTATCCCCTCTTTTTGGGCAGAAGAGTATGAAAACACACAGCATCAGCGTCATGGGCAGTTTCTTCCCCTCTGTTATCAGACAGTTGAATGGTCCTCTCATCTGTAAAATGATGCTGCCCTTACACTGTTTAACTGTTTTTTTTTCTCTGTAAACTATAATTTGTTCTTTTGTTTTATTTTGCACTATCTGTGGTACTTATGGATAGAAATAGCAAACAAAACAAAGTTTTTCACTGTATCTCAGCATGGATTACAATAAATCATTTCAATTCAATTTGGTACCTACTCCACAATTCAATACAATTCATCAGAAACCAGAGAGACAGCTAGCTCTCCAGACACTGCAGTGGGACATGTCTCCTGACTTGAAGTTGGTATCAGTATCTCTGAGATCCCCAGGCATGTCCTCTTCAAACTGGATGTGGAAGATGAAATGATGGACTTGTGATGCAAGTTCCTCATCACCAGGTTTTAGAACTCCTGAAAGGAAATCACATGTTCCTGAGCCCTTTCTTATTCTCCCTGTCTGCATTTCAGGAGACAAATGGTTACAGATATTTTCAACAAAACCACCAACTCCAACAGTTACCTTGACCGCACCCCTTTACACCCTATCCCCTTTAAGGCTACTATTTATTTCTTTCAATTCCTCTGTCTCCATTGCATCTGCTCCCAGAATGAGGTCTTCCATTCCAGATCATCTGAGATTCCCTCCTTCAAAAACGTGGCATCCCCACTACTACCATCAACTCAGCTCTTACCTACTCTAATGCCTGCACATCTGCCCTGGACCCCTCTGCTCCGAGTTGCAACAAGGACAAGATTCCCCTTGTCCTCACCTACCATCCCACCAGCCTCTGCATCACACATATAATCTTCTGCAATTTCCACTACCTACAACATTACCCCATCACCAGACACACCTTCCCCTCTGGCTTCCACAGGGACCATTCCATCCATGACTCCCTCATCCACATCCTTCCCACTAATCGCCCCCGTAGTACCTACCCCTGTGACCACAGAACTTGCTACACTTGTGGCTACACCAACCCCACTCACCATCATTCAGGGCCCCAAACAATCCTTTCCAGTGATGCAAGACTTCACTTGTGAATGTGCAAGGGTCATCTACTGCATCCAGTACTCTTGTTGTGGTCTCCTCTACATCGGGGAAACTGGGCACTGACTGGGAGATAATTTCTTTGAGCATTTTTGCTTTGTCTGCTGCAATAGCAGGGACCTCCCAGTGGCTAAACATTTCAATCCACACCCCCCCCCCCACAATGAATTGTCTGTCCATGGCATCATGCACTGCCAAACATGAAGCCATTCATAAATTAGAGGAACTACGCCTAATATTATGACTGGGCACTCTCCAACCAGATGGCATTAACATCGACTTCTCTAGTTTCTGTTAGGCCTCTCTCCTGTCTCCCTTGCTCTCTTCCCCTTTCCCACTGTCTCCTTTCCTTCGGTTCTCCATCCTCTTTCCTCTCCCTTTTGGCTTCCTCGGAAAAGCATCTCTAAATGGATTGAATCTCACATTGATGCGAGAGTCATAAAAGGTATGGTGTACCTTCTTGGCCTGAGTGTTGACATGGTTGGAACAGGACAAATTGTTGGCAGTACTTACACAAGAAAACTTCAAGCTCTCTATCATCTCCACCTCAATTCTGTTGATCCGTCTTCCTCCCAGTGGCCAAAGAGCTGCTCTCCAAATCACAGTGTGGATTCAATCCATTTAGAGGCACAGTGAGCATCGTCTTCACTGCTCGACAATTCCAACAGAAGGTCAAGTACCAGCACTTTATGCTAAAACCAGTCTGTTGTACGAATCACACTGGTTAAGCCAACTAGGTTGTACAAGTCTGCAAACAGGAATGTCAGCTTGACATGAACTCACAACACAATGAGTGAACATGAAACCTGCATGTACATCGACTTTAAATCCTAGTAATAGCATTAGTATAAATGTCCTGGTTTTGTCCAAAGAGAAGCTGACCCCCACCCTGACCACACTCTCTTCTCTCTTCTCCTGTTGGAAAGATGATTAATGAATATGACATCGTATATCCCCAGATTCAAGTGCAGTTTCTTTCTTGCCATTATTGGACTCCTGAATGAACATTGCATGAATGAAGGAGCTCCCCCCCCTCCACAAGCCTCCCTCTTTCCCTATCCCTGTCTCCTTTCCTCCAACTCCTGCCCATATAAACCATATAACTATGTAACAATTACAGCTGGAAACAAGCTATCACAGCCCCTCTTGTCTGTGCGGAAACACTTGTACTCTCCTAGTCCCACTGACCTACATTTTGCCCATAACCCTCCATACCTTTTACATCCATGTACCTATCCAATTTTTTCTTAGAGGATAATATTGTACCTGCCTCTACCACCTCCACTGGAAGCTCATGCCACACAGACACTGCTCTCTGAGTAAAAAAGCTTCCCCTTGTGTTGCACCTAAACTTTTTCCCCCTAACTCTCAGCTCATGTCCTTTTGTTTGAATATCCCCTATCCTCTATGGAAAAAGTCTATTCACATCTACTTTATCTATCTACCTCAAAATTTTAAAGAACACTATCAAATCCCCCCCTCCCCCTCAGCTTTCTACACTTCAAGGAATCTAGACCTAACTTGTATGACCTTTCTCTATAACTTAGGTGCTGAAACCCAGGTATCATCTGGTGAATCTTTTCTCTATTTTGTTCACATCCTTCCTATAATTTGGTGACCAGAAATGAGCACAGTATTCCACTTCTCTCTCCAGTCAGAGAGCTATTCCCTCCCCATATCATTTCTCAGCTTTTCTCTCTTCTGCCCTCCCACCTAAATCCACCTGTGGCCTCTTCTCCTCACCATGCCCCTTCTTCCCTCCTCCTTCCACCCTTGTATTCAGGCACCAGTTGGCTCTTTGCTCAAAATGTTAGTTGGACGACTTTGCTTCCATTGAACGTTGCATGATCTGTTGAGTTTCTCCAGCACTTCCATGTTTTAAACTACAATTGCAGCATCTCGAGTCTTTGTTTTAGCATCTGAGCCCTTGGTCTTTTCTTTATTTGCTGTAAATCTTTCAGAATAGAGGTGTTCATGTCAAGGACAGAGACACTTTAAAGGGTTCCTTCAAATGGAAGCTGACTGCCTCTTTTCTTCCTAGTCACCCCTATTCATGGCTCTCATTGGTGTGGTTTTGACTGTTTGGACCATAGATTGCCTCGACAGTGCTAGGGATAGCTGGTACATAATGATTATCCAGTGATCCTTCCACCTAATTCTTTCAGTTTTGGGATTTTCACTGGACTTCAAACCTCAGGTGCCTTTGAGTGGTGGACTTTCCAATGGTGGTTAATTATCTGCTGGATTTCTCGGACATTCTCACTGAATCAGTCCTAGCTCTTTCAGGGGGTGAGGTAAAGTTGCTAATTATGGTCAACGTCAGGGCAATGCAGTCTCTGGGGATACTTTGCTTCATTTGTGGTTTTGGGAATCGACCTGCAGAGAACTACGACCTAAGACCATCTCCGCAGAGACCTTCAATGTCAATTTTCTGTGGCAATGTTTATATTGTTTGAACCATAGTTAACATGACAGCACAGAAACAGGCCCTTTCTAGTCTGTGCCAAACCATTTTTTTTGTCTTATCCCATTGACCTCCGGCTAGTCCTTAACCCTCCACATCTCTCCCATCTATGTACCTGTCCAAATTCTTCTTAAATGGTAAAATTGAGCCCACATACACCAGCTCAGCAGGTAGCTCGTTTCACACTCTCTGTGAGAAGAAGTTTCCCCCTCACATTCCCCCTAAACTTTTCCCCCTTTCACTCTTTTTTTTGAATATTTAATTTTTATTTTTCCAAGACTCTCACAAATCAAAAACAGTACAACCTTCTCAACAATAATATTTTACATTACATTCCCCCGCCACCCCTCTCCCTTCCCTCCTATAACCTAATACCAATAGGAAAAAAATTATGTAAATTAAACAAACACAAAGAAATAAAAATCTATAGAGTCACCAAACTAAATATAAACCCAGTGTAGCATGAAGTAAAATGAAAAACATACGAAACAAGAGCCCATCATCTGCACCACGACCCACTTCATTCATCTCAATCATTCCGCTATTAGTATGGATTTTAACCTTTCTTCTATTTGGAAGGAGTGTAGCTACATCTGTGTACCTATATGTTGCAGATCAGGCAGCTAAAACCCCAACAAATGTGTTGTGGCATGTGGCTGAGGCTATAGCTGTGGGTTAGAGCTCTAGAGAAGACGCGCACACTCGAGAGTACACACAGTACTGATTTATTGGAACGTTCACTCTGCCTTTTATAGGCCGGCTGAGCCTTGCTGCTACGTCATCAGTGGGCGTGGCCTACACTCTGCCGATCACAGATTGGCGGCTTTACAACCTACCTATTACTGATTGGTCCGTTTTCTCCGTTGACATTATGGCCCATGGAGGAAGGCTGTCTAGGCCCATGCTGCCTGATTGATCGTCATGTTCAGACGTCGCTATTTGTGTCGGGCCGCGGAGTAGGCCTGCGGGTCACTACAGTGTCATATTTCCTTGTTAAATTGTATGTAATTTTCTCCAGGGGAATACAACTTTTCATTTCCATATTCCATCATGTAATACTTAGTTGGGAGTCGGTCTTCCACGTCACCGCTATACATTTCCTTGCCAGTGCCAAGGCAATCTTCACAAACTGAATTTAGTATATGGACAGTTTAAAACACATATCCTTAATGTTTCCCCTTTCATTCTTTAACCCATGCCTTTGTTTGTATTTCACTTACCATCAGAGGAAAAAGCCTATCTACATTTACTCTGTCTATCCCCCTCATAATTTTAAATAACTCTATCAAGTCTCCCCTCATCTTCTGGGCCACAGGGAATAAAGCCCTAACCTGTTTAACCTTTCTCTGTAACTCAGTTCCTGAAGTCCAGGCAACATCCTAATTAATCTTTGCTGGCTCCTTTCTATCTTATTGATATTTTTCTTGTGGTTAGGTGACAAAAACTGCAAACAATACTCCAAATTTGACCTCTTATGCTACTTTGCCAATAACATGCCATCTCTTATCTTCAATATTTTGATTTATGAAGGCAAATATGTCAAAAGCTCTCTTTACACCACTAGACAGCATTAATATTGACCTCCATTTTCTGTTATCTTAGATCCAGGTTGTTGGAGATAAAGTCAATTGGGTGAGAGGGAAGACCCTCCTCCAATTAGTCTCATCTCCAATTGTTCTCCAAGGGAATGTGGCAAAACTATACAGAAAATGAGAAACTGTTCCCAACTGACCTTGCCTGCAGTCAAGAACCAAGATGATTCCAACCTTGAGAGTAGAGTTACAGTTCACAATTGATGCTTATCATTTGGGATAGCCAGACAAAAATTACCATTGAAGGACTCTGCAGAGTTTCTCTGGGGGCGCTGTAGTTCACTGCAGGTCGATTCCCAATGATCGTTGTAATTTAGAGTCCAAGCCCAATGTTATATTGATTTGTTCATTGAAGTCCTTCCTCATTATTCTGAGGCCAGAAGTACTAATAGCAGGTATCTCAAAGCAATTGAGAGATACCATAAATCCTGCCTCTGCAAAATCGTCCAAATCTACTGGGAAGAATAAATGAATGAATGTCTCTCCTAGACCAAAATCTCCATCACTAAGCCATTGACAATGCTTAGTCATATCCATTGGGTATCTGAACTGTTTACATGCCTGACACTAGACTCCCAAAACATTTTGTTGGCTACGTGGAGCAATGCATGCTACAAGCTTACACAGGCAAGGCCCTTCAACTTTTCCTCTGCTACATCGATGACTACATTGGTGCTGCCTCCTGCAGGCATGATGAGTTTGTCAACTTTATCCACTTTGTTGCTAACTTTCACCCTGACCTCAAAGTCACTTGATCCATCTCTTCCCTTTCTCAATACTTCTGTCTCCATCTTTGGAGACAAACCGTCTACAGATATTTTCTACAAATCTACCCATTCCCACAGTTACCTCATCTACACCTCTTCACATCCTGTCTTCTGTAAGAATGCAATTCTTTTCTCTCAATCCTCTGCCTCTGTCGCATCTGGTCCCAGGACGAGGTATTCCATACCAGAACATCTGAGGTGCCCTCCTCTGCCATCAGCTCTGCCCTCTATTTCCTGCACATCTGCTCTGGCTGTCTCCACTCTGAGACGCAACAATGACAGGATTCCTCTTATCCTCAACTTCCCTCTCACCAGCCTCTGCATCCAACATATTTCTGCCACCTACACTGTGATCCCACCACCAGACACATCTTCTCTGCCCCACCCCTCTCTGTTTCCATAGGGAGCACTCCCTTCTGGACTACCTTATTCACTCATCCCTTCCCACTAATTTCCCCCATGGTATCTACCCCTGTGACCGCAACAAATGCTACACTTGCTCTCACACCTCCTCCCTCACCATCATTCAGGGCCCCAAATAGTTCTTCCAAGTGAAACAACACTTCACTTGTGAATCTGCAGGGGCCATCTACTGCACCCAGTGCTGTCGTTGTGGCCTCCTCTACATTTGAGAGACTGGGAGCTACTGTAGCTCATTGAGGATGTTTGCTCTGTCCACTGCAATAGCAGGGATCTCCCAGTGGCCAGTCATTTTATTTCCACACACCATTAACATACTATCCATGGTCTCAGGAAGTATCAAACCAAGGCTGCCTGCAAATTGGAGGGAGAACACGTAATATTCCACCAGGACACTCTCCAACTAGACAGCATTAACATTGACCTTCAATTTCTGTTAAACCCCTCTCCCAAGTTTCTCTCTTTCCCTATCCCTTTTTCCTTTCTTCCAGCTCTCCAACCCCTTCCCTCTCCATTCAGAGAGTTACCTCCTTCCCCAGCACTTCTCAGTTTTTTTCTCTTCTACCCTCTCATCCATATCATCTGTTTACCTGTACCTCTCCCCTGCCCCTTCCTCCCTCCTCACCTCTTCCCCCCCACCTTTTTTTATTCAGATGCCTGTCTGCATTTTTGCTCATGTCTTGATGAAGGGCTCAGGCCAGAAATGTGGATTTTATCCCTTTGCTTCCTAAAGATGCTGTGTGAGCTGCCGAGTTTCTCCAGAACTTTTGTGCATTGCACTACAATTCTGTTCGACTCTCGAAACAGTAACATTCTTCTGAGCTCTGTTACAGTAAGAAATCTTTGTGTAATTGGAGGAAAGGATTCAATTATAGCCTCAAAGCCTCCTTGACCAAATGCAATGTACCTGCCAACTTCTTGGAACCTGCTGAAAACAGAGAAGGCGTATTTAGGCGGGCACTGATAACTTTAAATCCAGTGTAAACAGAAGAACAGCACTTCCTCCCAAACTCTCTCTCTCTTTCTTGACCTGTCCTGCCAAGTCTCTAGATCACTCAAGGGCCCCATCGGCCATCTCAGAATCACAGAAATGGCGTGGAAGCAAATCACCTTATGGGACTCCCAAGAATAGAGAAGAAAAACTAGTCTCGTTCAAAATTGTGACATAAGTAAAATGGAACATATTTGATATGTTAAAAACATCTGTTGTAAAACAAGAGGATGCTTCACAAATTTAACTGGTTAAATAAGTTTAGTTTCTCTGGCTTCAACGGGTAAAAATTATCTTGCGTTAGTGTGGAAAATGAGCTCTCCGTTTGGAATGGGCTGGCTAACAACATCAGGCAATGTGGCAGACTAAGATAAAAGGAGTAATGAATTGTAAAATAACGAGACAGAAAGACTGACATCAGTAGATTCCAATGTAGTAACAGGATTATCCTTCCTTGGAAGATGCAGCATTTCAATGGGTTAATTCTGTAATAGCCTTCCCTTTCACCAGTCATTTGTTTTAGGTGCGAGCCATGAGTTTAAAATAGACATACAGCACAGTACCAGGCCCGTTAAAGAACAAATATTTCAGGCATAAACAAAAAAATGCTGGAATCACTCAGTAAGTCAGGCACCATCCATGGAGACGGAAATGGAATTATCTTTTTCAGGCCTATGATCTCACATAAGAACATTTTTGGGCATAGATTTACAGAATTACACTAAAAAATTTAAAGAATCAATGGGAATTTTTAAATCCTCAGTGCAGGTAAGATTGGATTTTTCTGAAGTTAAAACCTGGGTGAAAGACATCCATTACCTATTTTAATGGAAGAGGAACAGGTGGCCAGTATCAACCTACTTTCGGAAGCTACTGTGCACATATCTCTCACAAGCACAATCACAGCTTCCAAAGGCTTTTCATTTAAATTCTCCATCTAACTACCTCTGACTCCTTGATCTTAGCCTCCTGTTCTGCTCCAGCTAAGTTTAATTTAAGTTCCAGGAACCACACCTTGTGACTGGACATATTTTAGTTACACCAGTTCAATAACTGGGTTCAACAATGTCTCCTAACCAACGAGTACATTTCACATTTCTGAACTCATATTCTTTTTCTTCAGGCTAATTCAGATAATTATTCAGTTACACCCTATCTAAACTGATCTTGATTATTCATTAATTCCTTTCACCCTTCCTCTTCTATTTTTCCTATTTAATCACTCTGTCTGCTCTATTGTAGGCTTTAGTCTGGATTTCTTTGTCCCTTATTTGCCAAGGGAGCTGAAGGCTTCCTGATCATGTCAGATGTTTGGATCTGGAGCTTAGGTTGCTAGTGGTTTGGACTGGAGTCTGTGTGGCTGCAGAGCCTGTGGGAGCACTGGAGGTGAATCCACAGACACTCACTGACTCTGGGAGACTCTTGCTTCTCTTTCTTTGCCTGTAAGAGGAGCCTGGCAATTTCTGCTGATGGTGAATCTTGTGTAATATTACAACTATTTTATTACATTAAAATAAAGGAATCTTAATTTTATAACAGTTCCTTTGCATTCCCTTACTGCTTAATGCACTCACACTTGACACTTCCCTGTAAATATTGGAGTAGTTGTGACTGTATTAATTTTTGTCTTCACCTCCCTCAACAGCCCTTAAGGCTAGAGCTGGATGAGGTCCTCACCCGGGAAGAGACATATAAGGCAATTGAACAACTGAAAAGTGGCAAAGCAGCAGGTATGGATGGAATCCCCCCAGAGGTCTGGAAGGCTGGCGGCAAAACTCTGCATGCCAAACTGCATGAGTTTTTCAAGCTCTGCTGGGACCAAGGAAAGCTGCCTCAGGACCTTTGTGATGCCATCATCATCACCCTGTACAAAAACAAAGGCGAGAAATCAGACTGCTCAAACTACAGGGGAATCACGCTGCTCTCCATTGCAAGCAAAATCTTCGCTAGGATTCTCCTAAATAGAATAATACCTAGTGTCGCCGAAAATGTTCTCCCAGAATCACAGTGCGGCTTTCGCACAAACAGAGGAACTACTGACATGGTCTTTGCCCTCAGACAGCTCCAAGAAAAGTGCAGAGAACAAAACAAAGGACTCTACATCACCTTTGTTGACCTCACCAAAGCCTTTGACACCGTGAGTAGGAAAGGGCTTTGGCAAATACTAGAGCGCCTCGGATGTCCCCCAAAGTTCCTCAACATGGTTATCCAACTGCACGAAAACCAACAAGGTCGGGTCAGATACAGCAATGAGCTCTCTGAACCCTTTTCCATTAACAATGGCGTGAAGCAAGGCTGCGTTCTCGCACCAACCCTCTTTTCAATCTTCTTCAGCATGATGCTGAAACAAGCCATGAAAGACCTCAACAATGAAGACGCTGTTTACATCCGGTACCGCACGGATGGCAGTCTCTTCAATCTGAGGCCCCTGCAAGCTCACACCAAGACACAAGAGCAACTTGTCTGTGAACTACTCTTTGCAGACGATGCCGCTTTAGTTGCCCATTCAGAGCCAGCTCTTCAGCGCTTGACGTCCTGTTTTGCGGAAACTGCCAAAATGTTTGGCCTGGAAGTCAGCCTGAAGAAAACGGAGGTCCTCCATCAGCCAGCTCCCCACCATGACTACCAGCCCCCCCCCACATCTCCATCGGGCACACAGAACTCAAAACGGTCAACCAGTTTACCTATCTCAGCTGCACCATTTCATCGGATGCAAGGATCGACAACGAGATAGACAACAGACTCACCAAGGCAAATAGCGCCTTTGGAAGACTACACAAAAGAATCTGGAAAAACAACCAACTTAAAAACCTCACAAAGATTAGCGTATACAGAGCCGTTGTCATACCCACACTCCTGTTCGGCTCCGAATCATGGGTCCTTTACCGGCATCACCTACGGCTTCTAGAACGTTTCAACCAGCGTTGTCTCCGCTCCATCCTCAACATTCATTGGAATGACTTCATCACCAACATCGAAGTACTCGAGATGGCAGAGGCCGACAGCATCAAATCCACACTGCTGAAGATCCAACTGCGCTGAGTAGGTCACGTCTCCAGAATGGAGGTCCATCGCCTTCCCAAGATCATGTTATATGGCGAGCTCTCCACTGGCCACCGAGACAGAGGTGCACCAAAGAAGAGGTACAAGAACTGCCTAAAGAAATCTCTTGGTGCCTGCCACATTGACCACTGCCAGTGGGCTGATATCGCCTCAAACCGTGCATCTTGGCACCTCACAGTTCGGTGGGCAGCAACCTCCTTTGAAGAAGACCGCAGAGTCCACCTCACTGACAAAAGACAAAGGAAGAAAAACCCAACACCCAACCCCAACCAACCAATTTTCCCTTGCACCCGCTGCAACCGTGTCTGCCTGTCTCGCATCGGACTTGTCAGCCTCAAACGAGCCTGCAGCTGACGTGGACATTACCCCTCCATAAATCTTCGTCTGCGAAGCCAAGCCAAAGAAGAATTTTTGTCAGAAAAATCCAACACAAATCTTAGCTCCCTTCATACTTTGACAAAGGGCTCAAGCCCAAAATGTCCGTTCCGTAGCTTTACCTTTGCTATATAAAGGACACTGTTTGACCTGCTGAGTTTCTCCAGCTTTGTGTTTTTACTTCAACTGTGGTGTCTACAGATTTTTGTGTTTTACTCTTAGCTCCCTTCAGTCTGTTTCTTCTTACATTTCAATTGTTTATCTGATCTTCCATTAAAAGCTCGAATGAGAAGTTTCACCTCTGGATGTGCCTAGCTCAAAAATCAGGGTTTTTTTTTTCCATTCCAGACTGGTCTGAACATGGTGCTTGTTTTGGTGAACTGCTGGAGTCTCTGCATTGAAGGTCTTTCCATACCCATCTCTCAACTACTCCTTGCGATAATTGTTTTAATAGGTCTCCTCTCAGATAAATTATTTCCAACCATTCTTCTTACACATTCTAGTCTGTGTATTTCCAGAAGGGATTTCTCCCACTTCTCATTTAGCAAATCAAACTTATTTTGTGGTTCTTCTAAAGTTAGCAGATAAAACTAATGTTGCACTGGTTCTTGCTTTGGATTGTGGCAGAATTGCTGGTTTCTGCTGGCTCTCCATTCAAAACATAAACGGTCTGCAACCTTTTCGAGAAATTTGGGAATGTGGATCTGTTAAATTAGTTCCTTTCACCCAGGTCCACCGTTAACTTTTCTTCAACAGAAAAAAATATAAAAAACAGAAAACAAAAAATAAAAAACGGAAGGCTTTTGCCCAGAAGGTGGAAAAATCTTGCTCTGTCTTGGCCCCACTTATCATTTTCCAGAGAAAATTTGCAGAGCATCTCTGTTCTGATGACATGGCCATGCTCAGATCAGAGTGGCCAATTATCACTAAGTTACGTCCTCAGGAGAGCATATAATGTTAGAAAGGAGTTGGATAATTATTAAAAAAATCTAATTACAGAGAAGGAGGTGCAAAAAAACTCCTGTGAAGTGGGGTGCAATAAAACAAAAGTTTGAAAATCAGTAGGTTTATGGATAATCAAGAAGGTTGTCTAAGGTCATAGCAGGATGGAGATTGGCAGATGGAACTTTATCCCAACAAGTGTCAAGTGATACACTTTTGGGAAGTCAAGCAGGGGTAGGACATATAGTAAATGGAAGGATGTTAAGGAATAGTGATGAACAGAGAGACCTTGAGGTTCAGCACCATACAACCCTAAAGTGCCAACACAGGGTGAAAAGAAAATATATGGCACGCCAATCTTCATAGGTCAAAGCATGTAATGTAAGTTTGGGGATTTTATGTTGCAATTTTACAAAACACAGGTTAGGCCACATTTGAAATATTCTTTGTTGTTCTGGTCATGAACCTACAGGGATGATATGATTGTGCTGGAGAGAGGGCAGAGGTGGTTCACCCAATATTTGCCAGGACTGGAGGAGTGATTAGATAGGCTGGCCTTGTTTTCCCTGAAGCAAAGGAAGACTGAGGCATGATCTAACAGAAGCATAAAAGTTTATGAGACATAAACAAGTGGATAGTCAAAACCATTTTCTCATGTTGTGGATATCAAAAACAAGAGGGCATAGGTTTGAGGTGAGAAGAAGAAATGTTACAGAAGATCTGAGGCATGAATATTTTGCACAAAGAGTGTTTAATAGCTGGTACTCATTGTCTGAGGAGGTTGTGTAGTCAGATACAATCGTGATGTTAAAGGGGCCCCTAGATAAACATAAATAGGCAAGGAATGAAAGGAAATGGTCCAAATTCAAGCAAATTGGATTTGGGTAGATGGGCAAAAAGTTCAGCCTCAATGTGGTGGGCTGAAAGACCTATTTTTCTGCTGTACACATTATGGTTCTCTGACTCTGTACAACACCATTGCAGTCTTTTGCAAGAGCCAGGCTATAAATTTTTATTCACAAAAAAATATTAGCACTGAAGTACTAAAATGGTCAAATAAAATCTTTTGCCAGTCAAGTTTCATTCAGGGTTGTTACATGTTAATTTTTAGAAGTTGATTATGTTCAGACTCTATTCTTGTAATCAAGATAGCACATTCTGAAGTATTTAGCAAATTGCCAGCTAAAGTACCTGGTGTGATAGCACATTGACCCATCAGGTAAAATTGAGTTGACTAAAATGCTCCCTAACAAAGAATTCTTCTTTGTAAACTGTTGTAAAATACCATTAGGGGACATTATAGAGATGGGATGAACGCGGGATGGAGCGAATGTTGCATTGTGGAGGCTAGATAAATGAGGATAAAAAAACCAGAAGAATATTTAAAAATGAAACTAAGTTGAAGGAAAACACTTATTTACTGAAATGTTCTCAGCACTTGGGGCTGGTTTAACATTGCCTCCACTTGTCAGCTGTATCCCCAGCTCACTACACTTCCAGTGGCAGTGGAAGAACCGCATATTTTTAGTCCATCTTGGGGTATGCTGAATTACCACAAAATGATTAGTTTTATATTTGAAAAGAAATTCATTAATATTTCACAATGCTTTCTCTATAAATAATGTCTGATCCACTGCATATTTTTAAAGTTTTTGTTATTTCAGTATCTTTTCATCTCATCAAAATTTTTGCATAAGAGTGTTTATTATCAAGTACAATGTACAAATGCAGTGAAATTCGCACTTTATGTACCTGTGTGGCTGCCAGCAGTAAGAATTTCAGTGATTGTTATCTGCTCGCAGCAGATATTGTAACAGCCATTGGATAGTCAATTTGTGACAAGTTACTATTACAATCATCTTGAGCTCCATGGACTGGATTGGAGGCCGGCAAAGTATCGAACTCACCTTGGTTGTCCCGGAAATGTTTGACTTGTTCAGTCCCATTCAATTACACTGTGTTGTCCACCTGTCCCTCAGAGAAAGGTTTACATAAACAAACACCTTTGACAGGGATTGCTCAAGGTGGATGTGGGTGGAAATAAAAAAGGTTGAAAACCACAGTTTTAATCGTACCTAATTGACTCGTTATGTGCACAGTTTCCTAACTCCAAAGGAAATGGGCCAATGACAATTTTTCTCAAGCAAAATATTTCAGTAACAATTGGATCTTGAGCAGTGATTCTCAACCGTCCTACTCACATCCTACCTTAAGCAATCCCTTACTAATCACAGATTAGGGATTATTTAAAGTGGGATCTGAGTGGAAATAAAAGGGTTAAGAACCACTGAGCTAGAGGAAAGGAATCGGGAGAAGAAGATGGTGGGCAGGGGTTTTAACAGAAACCTGAGAAATCGATGCTAATGCCATCTGGTTGGAAGGTGCCCAGATAGATGATGAGGTGTCTGTTGGTCTGTACTCATCTACTTCTCATTCTTCCTCTTTCTTTCCACAGCCTTTAATTCAGATGCTTGTTTATTTTCACTAACACCTTAAGGAAGGGCTCAGGCCTGAAACGTTGGTAATGTAACTTTACCTCCTATGGACGCTATGAGACTGGCCGAAATTCCTGAGCATCTCTTGTGTTTTGATTTATCTTTTAGTGCCTTGCCTCCGTAATTGTTTGTCTAAATCAGTGATTTTCAATTTTTTTCTTTCCACTCACATTAGCACCTTAAGTAATCCTTTATTAATCACAGAGCACCTATGGCATTGGTCTCAATGCTTTTAGACCACTGGTCTAAATGCTTTTTAAACATAGTACTTGTATTTGATTCACCACCTCCTTGGCTGTGTATCTCAGATATCAACCACTCTGTGTTAAAAATATCACTCAGACACCTTTTACATCTCATTCCTCTCACCTTCAACCCATCCCTCCTTGGTTTTGATACCCCTGCCATGGGATAAATATTTGCACCACTGACCCTCTCCATGCCTTTCATAATCTTGTATTCTCCTATCATGTCATCCCATCAGCTTCCATTACTTCAGGAAAGTCAAGCCCAGCGCATTTAAAATCTTCCCATGTGTAAAACCTTCCAACTCAGGCAAAATCTAGGTGAACCTCTTTGTTCTGTCTCCAGTACAATGATGAGATCTGTTCATGATCTTCCAAATGCGGCTGGACCAGTGCTTTGTAGAATTGGAACACGGCATCCCAACTCTTATATTCTACATTCTACAGGCAAGTATGAAGCCATTGATCTTCACCATCCAATTGATTTGTTGCTAATTTCAAGGAATGATAGACAGATCTTTGGTCTTCCAGAGCAAGGAGTGGTTCCCAAATGAAGGAAGGCACATTCCATGGCTTGGACCGAAATGCTAAGGACACATTGCAGTTTCACAGTAGGGGAAAGGCTACAGTTTAAGGTCATGGCCATGTTGGCATGGAAACTTCCAATCATTTGAAACATTCTACAGTACAGGCCCCACAAAAATAGGTTTATTCAGAAAGGCAGATCATTGCACAATGAAGGACGAGCATGGCAATAAAAGGAACTAACATTTGTAAACCAGATGTAAAGCTAAGTTTGTATGCCATTCGTGTCTGCCATGCATCGTAAGAGTGAATATTTCCTATCTTATAATTCAAATTGGAATTATAAATGTACTGAATAGAATATTTTTAAACTTAATGAATAAAATATAGTTTTGGAATGAATCATACATGGTAATGTAAACTAAGCAGAACACTAAATGTCAAATACCGATCCTATTTGTAGTACAAGATAGATAATATTCATTCCCTGATCAGTTAGAACCTCAGGCCATTAATCCATAAACTACGCTGAATGGTTAGTGCATTTGGATGATATTCAGGATTTGGACCATTTAATGAGATATTCTAAATCTTATTTAGATTAATGCAAAGAACAGAAAGGGGTAGGAATTTTCAACATATCATGTAGCATCAATGGAGACTTTCCACGCTGATCTTTCATTCTAACCAGGAAAAGTTAGAAATAAAATATCTTTTAAGTTGTACAGCAGAAGGAGGGGCAGAGAGGACAAAGAGAATGTTTGGGATATAGTGGGAATCAAGAAAGAGTTAATGGCAAAGGTGATCTTGGTGTCTGACGTCTTGGAAAGAAGCCACGGAGACTTGCTCTCATGCCCTAAGTGAATTCCCAACGTAAAAATCACGATGTGACCTTAACTCAAGTTTCTGCCTCCACAGATGCTGCCTGACTGGTCGAGTGTTTCCAACGTTTCCCAATTCCGGCATTTGCAGTAGTTTGTTTTTGCTTTTCCGTAAAGTTTTGGTGGAATCTGACCAGCCAGTGCGTGAAAGACCGAGGGAAACTTTCCCTGCCGAATGAGGCTGGCTGAACGTCTCCCGCAAAAGCTGGATGCTGACCAAGCCAAGACATCGTCAGCAAAATCCTTATATGGATGGCCGAGTGAGCCAGCTCTTCCTGGTTCGGGTTCAGCAGTTTGCGCCCTCCAAAAAAGAAAGTTAATTTGTGTCTGCCCCACTCCAAATATCGACCTGGCTTCATCTGATTTTTGTCGGCTATTTCTCACTTTTTGCCAACTGGACTTTCCAATCATTGGGAACAATAGGGGACACTCACTTTCTGGATGGTGGGCGCCACCGGCTAGGATTGTTCCCCCTTCTTGGGTAAAAGAAGCGGCCGTGTATAGGGCGGTGCACGCCGCAGATATCCCTGTATGGGACCGTCCCGAGCGCAGCGCAGCGCCAGGGCGTCCACCCCGCCGCAGCTTTAGCGTTCTGCCAGTTTGATTTGTTTTCATCAACTTCAGTGTTGGCTTGAAAATGACTCCCAAACTGTTCGGTGCCGAGTCCAGCCGGGGAAAAAACGCGGACCCCCCCCCAACTCCTGGTTTAATACTTGTAAATTCTAAACAGAAGCGAAGATTTTGTATGAAACACGTTGGCCAGTCTACTCGTCCGTTCATTGATACAAAAAGCCCCCCATAATCTAAACTTTTTCTCGCCAACATTTTTTTTTTATCGGGATTAATAAATGCAGCCAAAACTGTTGGGTAAAGGGGTGGGTGATGGTCTTCCTCTGAAGGGTGTCACGTCCAGGTTCAAATAATATCCTTCCCATTTGCATCATATAAGGAATGCATCAACGCTACTGATTTAATCTGTAAACAAAGTTCAGGGAATTAAAAATCATTTTTGACATTCTCTTCCTTATTTAGCCATTAATGTGCAAAGAATGCGCTGGCCTGGGAATTCAAGAGTTGCTCAATTCGAGGTAAAGCTATCGTGAAACGTCCGGTCTCATTGTGGGGTGGGGTGGGGGGGCAAAAGACCCCCACCCCCCATATTGCACTCTTCTCTTGTTAAAGGATTCTCCAGCAGGCGGTCTTACCTAAATTGGAAAAGCAGGAGCCACGGTTCCATTGAACTGTTCAGCACGGGTTAAACGTGGTGTGGTGAGCGAACAATTTACAGCTGGAGTCGGAGCCGCCTACTTCGGATCGGAGCAGATTTCTTGTAAAGAGAAAGTAAGTGATTATATTTTCCATAAATAGTCATTTGAGAAGACTGGCAACTGGAGGCTGTAACAATCTCCACCGAACTTTCCAACCCGGTCGGTATGCGGTTCCAAAAACAAACGGGGAATAACAGAGGTTTTACTGTTGAGTGGAAACCATCTGTCTTTCATACTTTAGCAGTTCGGAAACGAAAGGAGGGAACAATATTACAAACTCTGGGCATTTTGGGGGTTCCCTTCTGCGGCAGGATGACTCATCAGAGAGTCCTCATTTGATCACCAGCTCCATTGCTGGTGGTAGGTCAGACCTTGAGCACAGTCAATGGTGAGATCCGAAAATGTGACCAGGGTCTGTCTGTCTCATTGCCATGAAGTGATGGAGAGCAGCAGCCCTTCTTGCACAGAATGAAGGAGGAGGTTGAAATATCCTCTCCAGGGACCTTGTCAATTTTCTAGCTCAAGTGGGATATTGGGACAATAGCAACTGTGATGGAGAAACAATGGACCAGGAGGAGCCAAAATATTGCAGTCTTTGCTGGCTATTTATTTTCGGGTGTAGGATCTCTGGCTTTAGTTGAAAGTGTGGGGCATCCCAAGCAAGGCAAGTTTATTGTTATAGGATTGCACAAGTACAACCTGATGAAACAGCGTGCTCTGGTTCTCAGGGCAAAACACGTAGATTCACAACAAGACTTAACACACATACAGAGAGACGATACGTTAATCTATACAAATATTGAATATAGTTTTGTAAGTATGAGTCTCGGATGATTAGTGTGAACAGGTCCTTTGGTCATTCAGCATTCTCACTGCCCGAGGGTAGGAGATGTTCCTCAAGCCTGGTGGTGTTAGCCCTGATACTCCTGTATCTTTTTCCCGATGGGAGCAGCTGAAAGATACTGTGTGCGAAGAGGTCCTCAATGATTTTGCGCACCCTCTTCGGGTAACAATCCCAGTAGATCATGTCGATGGGGCAGGGGGAGGGAGACTCCAGTGATCCCCTCTGCCACCCATAATCCTGTGGATTGATGTTCGATCCATTTCTCTGCAGCAACCGTACCACACTGTGATGCAACCAGCCAGGATGTGCTCAGTAGAGCTCCTGTTGAAGGGTGACAGGAGAAGTAGGCTGTGGCTGTTAGTGATTCTATGGTTCTCCATTCCTTGCGTGGAAGTGGTAAAAATGTGGTCATCTCAAGGACAATATTGCCAATTAATGTTTCATGGTATTTTTAATTTTGTTTCTAATCATGGGAATCGCTTGACTACTTTGGTTGAGGAGTGGCTGGATTATCTCAACCAAAATTGAAATTAGCCATTTGCTTCTTTATTTCTAACACCTCAGAAACTTCAATCATGTTCTGTTGGTTTGGTAGTTAAAACCCAGAGACAGAGATATGCACCCCCAATGATTCTATTTATTGACATTATTTCTGATGTTGTTTACATTAACTTGGAGGACACAGTGTCAGATTGCCATGGGAATATCATGCAAAATGTGTTATCAAGGCTGCTAATTTACTGTCACTGATCATCAATATGTAGCTAAAAATAGCAAGGATTATATATTGGAACCTCAGAAACAGATGTGGGGTTCAGCTATCTGTTCCTTTGAGCATCTTTTTGTCTTTCAGTAAGATCATAGCTGATCTGGTTTTTGTCTCAAATCCCTTTTCCAACCTGTTCCACATTGCCCTTATCCCCTGAATTGTCGAAGTATCTATCTCACTCAGCTTTGAGTAAATTCAGTAATGCAGCTTCCACTGCCTTCTGACATTTAAAAAAAAGCTCTGATGATTCACAGACTTCTGATGAAGGCCTCAGGCCTGAAACATTGACTGCATTTTACTTCCTGTGGATGCTGCATGACCTGAGTTTCTCCAGGACTTTTGTGTACTGCACTAGACCGCAGCATCTGCCAATTTTCTTTTTTTTTACCTTCTGAGAGAAAAAAGAAAACCACCTCACTTCCATTTTAAATGGAGTGATCCAAATTGTACAACAATTAAAATAAATGTTTTTCCAAGGATCCAATATCTTTTTCAATCTATTCTTTGTTTAGTACCCCAAAAATGTTTTAAAAGATCTTAACTCAATTGTAAGGAAATTTTTATGGAAAGGGAAAATGAATAGGGTCTATCTTTGGAGAAATTAACTTGGAAATTTGAATTAGGTAGCTTTCAACTTCCACATTTTCAGAATTATTATAAAACTGCACAATTGAAATTTATTAATGCAATGTTTGATTGAAATAAACCTTCTATTTGGGTGATTATAGAGTTAGATATAATTGATGAGGTCTATGTCAGAATTTATTTATAAATGGAATTCCAAATTGTTAATTGGTAAGGGTCCACTAATTCTGAAACATTTAATTAAAAAAAAAGGAATAAAATTGATTATGAGATAGTTGGAAAAGGTAAGATTTCAGCGAAAATGCCCTTATATCAAAGTAAACTTTTTCCTTTTACTGTAAATAATCGGTTTTTAAAGATAAGGAGTCAATTGGGGATTTAAAAAGTTGAAGATTGTTCAGAAGCAGGGAAGCTTTTATCTTTTAATTGAATGAAGGAGAAATTTCAAGTTCCTGGTAATACTTTTTTTGTTATTATCAGGTTGAAACTTTTTTAATTGGAAAAATTAGGCTATAGTTTAAAATTACCTAGACCATCTGCTTTGGAATTATTGCTTACTAAGGAAGAAACAAATTTTATTTCTGAGATGTATGAGTTATTATGAAATAAAATGCCTAAGTTGGATGTTCATAAATCAAGAATGAAATAGGAACTGATTTAAATAGAAAGATAGACAAAAATGTTTGGAGAAATTTATGTAAGGTTAGTATAAGGTTATAAATGTAAGATAGAGATTAATGCAATTTAATTGCATTTAACCCCTCAGAAATTAAGGAAATTTAAATTAATTTCTTCAGAGTTGTGTTTTAGGTGTGGACAAGTGATGGGTACTTTTTTTCATTTGACTTGGACTTGTTCTAAAGTTAAGAATTTTTGGATACAAGTTAAATTGTTTTTGGAGCAAGTATTAAAAGTGAGTTTACCATTTGATCCAATTTATGTTTGGCTTTGGCCGTTTCTAAAAAGTGTTTGGCTATTACTTGGAAATCTGATTTAGTTTTAGGAATGCAAAGATGGCAAGCTGAAATGAAATCCTGTATTCCTTTAGAAAAGATAATGTATAATTTGAGGGATAAATATAATTTGTTTGTATAAGTATGGAGCCATACATTTAGTATGAAGATTTAATCTTGTGGTCCGCTCCGGTGGGTGTCTCCGTCTCCGCAACTAAAAAGTTGATTATTGTTATCTTTAAGTGATGATCTCCTTTCTTCTTTTTTGTGGAAGGGGGAAGAGGGAGGGTGTTTGAGGGGTGGGTGACGGAGGTTGGGTTTTTTAATTCAATGATACAATATTTGTATGAATATGTTATAATTAATATTATATGATTTAAAAATTATAAATAAAATATTTTAAAAGAACAATGTCCTCTCATGGAACATTACTGATATCCTCCCAGAATCTATTTTGTGGTCTCCTCAAAATCTGATATGATTGAGTTAGATCAGCTTTTATTCTTCTGAACTCCAGTCGGATATGGCGATGAGAGTTTAACAAAATATTTTCTTCAGACACTATAAATTGCTGGAGGAACTTTGTAGTACCTGTACTGACAATAACCACACCAGTAGTGCGAGTATAAGAGAGTTATAATAAACTAATATGTACACTAAGAGGTCTTGTCTCTCTGCAAGACCAACCTGGAAGGCTAGACTGTAGCTCTGGACTGCTTTATATACAAGGTCACTGGGATGACCCCTAGTGACCTAGTGGTGTAATTACATATCACCACAGCACCAGTGTGGAAGCAGAGAGCCATTTTGGGTTGAAACCCTTCATCAGGCCTAAGAGTGTAGAGCGAAGAAAGCTAATATAAAGAGGTGAGGGGGAGGCAGGCGATATTGACCCAGGTGATGAGGATGATGAGCAGATGGAGCCAGGTTGGGGGGAGGGGAGAGGGGTGGTCGAGACATTGGCTGGAAGATGATACTCAGAAACAACATAGAAATCAGGAAATTGATAAGGGAGGCTGATGGACAGATGAAATCAGTTGGAGAAGAGGTTGGGAGACCCAGAAGATTAATTGTGTGTTATGGGCAGCTGAAATTAGGTGGGTGAAAGTAATAGGATGAAAGCAGGTTGTGGGTGCAATGAGGGGAGGGGATGGCGATGTAAAGGTAAAAGTTCCATTATTGTTATAATTATATTGAACTTTGTCTACCGTAAGGAAGACAGAGAGTCGCCACTTTGTCAAGCACCCCTCACAGAAATGAGGCCCCTGTGAGGAACGTACACGCGACCTCTGGTTTACAAGACTCTCACTGAGCTATCGGAGCCAAACATATAAATGTTTGAGAGTCCTCATTACTGATTCCATGTGTCACCCAACTAGTTGCATCTTACCTATCTGAAATGCCTAACTTGTTCTGACATTTTTTTTGCTATTTGCCAAACTTTTATCAACGCTAAGTGTTATTTGTCTTTCTCCTAGCTCTTACCTTGTGTCACAAGTGCTTAACCTCAGATCGTTGACTGTATCAACAGCCAAAAGTTAATATATAGGTTTTTAGTCTGTGTTTATCAATTTTATTAGGCAGTTCAAACATAGTGTGCCACATTACATTTACAATGTTAGACATGAAATTATTTCTTTAAAAAAAAACTGGAGTAGTGAAAGACAATGTTTGAAAATAGTCCATGTAATATTTTTGCTTGTTCATCTTCCCAAACAAACTAAGCACCACTGGATTAGAATTAATGGGAAATATTTTGCTCCAGGCCTTGATGCCATGGCCCTTTGACAAAGTGAAATGGTCCATGAATGGCATCTTGGCTTCAAGGGGTGGATGCTAAACACTTTCTTGCTGATTTCTCCAGACATAACAGGACAGGTGGAGACCACTGACATCGAAGCAGTTTTATTTACATTTCAGAATGAATAAACCTATTTTTTTTTAAATTGTTAAAAATCATTCAAAATATTAAATCTACTAAAACGCATTTACATGGTGCAAAATAGCAATTTAGGTTAAGTAATACATATTAAAATACACTTATCATTCCAATCCAACATTACCAGCCGATATCTTTTCAATTCACCTTACTTTTTGACCATAAATTTCCTGAAACCAGCCCTCCATTTCTTTCCTTTTTTCCTGCACCCCTCCCCATAATCTCACGGAGAAATCATTTAGTGACTCTCCTTCTATTGCATCAGATTGAAAAGCAGCTCCTTTATGATAAAATAAAGTTGTATTTCTGCTTTGCGTGTAATTCAAAATTGGTTGATTTGTGAAGTATCGTGTGCTTCTTGGAGTATACCTTGAATACTTCTTCTTTGGCTTGGCTTCACGGACGAAGATTTATGGAGGGGGTAAATGTCCACGTCAGCTGCAGGCTCGTTTGTGGCTGACAAGTCCGATGCGGGACAGGCAGACACGGTTGCAGCGGTTGCAGGGGAAAATTGGTGGGTTGGGGTTGGGTGTTGGGTTTTTCCTCCTTTGTCTTTTGTCAGTGAGGTGGGCTCTGCGGTCTTCTTCAAAGGAGGTTGCTGCCCGCCGAACTGTGAGGCGCCAAGATGCACAGTTTGAGGCGATATCAGCCCACTGGCGGTGGTCAATGTGGCAGGCACCAAGAGATTTCTTTAGGCAGTCCTTGTACCTTTTCTTTGGTGCATCTCTGTCACGGTGGCCAGTGGAGAGCTCGCCATACAACACGATCTTGGGATCATAGGAACAAAGGCCATTATCCTTGACCTTGAAGGTAGTCAAGATGATGACAAATTGATAAACTGAGCTAGATTGTGTTGAAACTATTCAAATTTTGAGAAATGTTCTCATCAAACCTAAGAAAAGGAAAATGCAAAACTCTCACAGGGCAGAACAATAACTCAGATGTTAAACCTACACTTACAAATAACATATATCAATTTTATTCTATAAATTTGTTTTGATACAGCTATGAATGGCAACCAAATTGATAGAGCAACTGAAAGCTTTTTGAAGCTTAAAACGGAAATATTCTTGATCCTTGTCTCACCCACCCACCATCTGTGTTAAGGTTGTTTTAAAGTTACTAAAAATGATACATAAAAGTACAGAGTGCAATTTCCTGGTAATCATTAGGTAAGATGATCAATTTCTTAGTAAAATTGAATTAAATATTTCCGCTAACTTTTTTTAAGGCATGAAGAAACATTTTAGGTTTTTGAATCTTTATTACAGAGAATCCAAGTATTTGCAGTTTGTGGAAACTCACTGTGATGAGTAATTTGAGCAAGGGATAGGCCTAGATTTGATGTGTTTTTTTTAAGCTAATGCAAATGATCATAAACAATTATCAGTTTCCCTCAAAGTAATTAGCACTTAAAATTCTTGAACGAATGCTGACTGTGAGTGAAAAAACTAGCACAACAGTTAAAGAAACTCTGGAGTCACAAGAAACTGCGGATGCTGGAATCTGGAGCAAAAAAACCCCCAACAAATTGCAGAAGGAAATCAACAGGTCAAGAGGTCAAGCAGCATCTGTGGAGGAAAATGGAGATTCTGTGTTTGCCGAGAAAGAATATTGGTTTCGTGCTCCATGAAGCCATCTGATGGCATTTGGAGTTTTCCTTGTGGCACCGAGACCTTGATCCTTATGCTGAAAAAGAAACTGAGAGATAGGCCATTGTATCAACACTCATGTTGGAAAGAATCGGGTCTGATTTCCAGACAAAACCATAATTCATGCTCTTTGAAATTGTGTGATAGTTTTATATTCGATTTTTTTGCTAGGTTTACCATTAAGTAATGCAATATTTTGTCTCTATTCATTAACCTCTCTTTCAGGTAACTTCCCTGATCTTTATTCTTGTCTATACTATCAGCGTGTCTTCACCCTTTAGCAAGTTGCCATTTATATGATCCTTTCTCTTTGCCCTGAATGTAAAACACTCAAAGCCAATACCTGCAGCAGATTCTAGCTCTAGATTATGCAGTGTCTTCATCTAAATACTCTATATAGTATGTAAGGGTATTGCTAAATACTGTACATAGTATGTAGTGTATGATCATTGCTAATTTGGCAGGGGGAAGGGAACAGGACTGATAGGGAAGTAGATAGGAGAGAGAATATAGGGGTGGTTCCGATAGACGGTGAAACAATAAGGAATAAGGGAGCTAAAAGTGATAGGAGAATAAGAACGAATGCACCAAGAACCAAGGTGGAGGGAGAAAGGAGGTATGGCATCAAGGTATTGTGTATGAATGCAAGGAGTGTAAGGAATAAAATGTATGAGCTTGAGGCGCAAATGGCGATGGGAGGTTATGACATTGTCGGAATAACGGAGACATGGCTGCGGGAAGGGCAGGATTGGGAAATAAATGTTCCAGGGTACACGTCCTTTAGAAAGGACAGAAAGTTAAGAAGAGGAGGTGGGGTAGCTCTGTTGGTAAGAAATGAGATTCAGGCATTTGAAAGGAAGGACATTGAAACAGGTGAGGTAGAGTCTGTTTGGATTGAATTAAGAAATTGCAAGGGCAAGAGGAATATAATGGGGGTCATTTACAGGCCTCCGAAAAGTAGCTCAGATATCGGTAGTAGTATAAATCAGGAATTAAGAGTGGCATGTCAAAGTGGTAGCAATATGGTAGTTATGGGGGACTTCAACATGAAGGTGGACTGGGTTAATCAGACGGGGGCAGGAACACAAGAGAGCGAGTTTATAGAATGTCTACGAGATACTTTCTTGGAACAGCTAGTGGAGGTACCTACCAGGGGGAAGTCGATTCTGGACTGGGTGCTGTGCAGCGACGCAGACTTAATAAGTGACCTTGATGTAGGGGAGCCATTAGGGAATAGTGACCATGGTATGGTTACTTTTAAGCTGCAATTAGAAAGGAAAATGGAAAGGAAGTCGGAAGCATCTGTACTTCAGTTAAATAAAGGGAATTTTGCAGCTATGAGGGAGGAGCTATCCAAAATAAAATGGGAAGATACACTAGCTGGGAGGACAACTGGGGAAAAATGGCAGGTTTTTATGGACATTTTTCACAGGATTCAGGACAAATTTATTCCAAAGTGGAGGAAAGGCTCTAGGAGATGCAAATGGCAGCCTTGGCTAACTAAGGAAATCAAGTGCATTATCAAGTCCAAAGGGAGTAATTATAAGATAGCGAAGTGGAGTGGGAAATTAGAGGATTGGGAAACCTTCAAAGAACATCAGAGGGTAACTAAGAAAGCCATAAGAGACGGGAAAATGAAGTACGAGAGGAAATTAGCAGATAATATTGCGGAGGATAGCAAAAGCTTTTTTAAGTATGTGAAGAGGAAGAAATTGGTTTGGTCTAAAATTGGCCCTTTGAAAATGGGCAAGGGTGAAATTATTACCGGAAACAAGGAGATGGCAGAGGAATTTAACAAATACTTTGCAACTGTCTTCACCAAGGAGGATATAGGTTATAGTCAGTTAGGGGGTAGTGGTCATGCGGTACCAAGAGACTTGGGGAACTTTACTGGGGAGGTAGGGGATCTAATGGATATCCGGATCCAGAAGCAGGAGGTTATGAGTAAATTGTTGGGACTGAGGGCTGATAAATCCCCAGGGCCTGATGGGCTGCATCCTAGGGTGCTTAAAGAGGTGGCTATGGAAATTGTGGAGGCACTGGTCGACATTTTCCAAAGTTCCATAGATTCCGGGGAGGTCTCTGAGGATTGGAGAGTGGCTGATGTGGTGCCGCTTTTTAAGAAAGGAGGGAGGGAGAAAACGGGAAATTATAGACTGGTTAGCCTGACATCAGTGGTGGGGAAGATATTGGAGTCCAGCATAAAAGGAGAAATAGCAGAACACTTAGTCAGTAATAATAGTATAAAGGCTAGTCAGCATGGATTCCTTAAGGGTAAGTCATGCTTGACTAACCTTCTGGAATTTTTTGAGGATGTGACAAAGAAGGTGGACTCAGGAGAGCCAGTGGATGTGGTGTATTTGGACTTCCAGAAGGCCTTTGATAAGGTACCACACGGGAGTCTAGTGGGCAAGATCAGGGAGCATGGTATTGGAGGTAAGGTGCTGACATGGATAGGAAATTGGTTAAGAGATAGGAAACAAAGGGTTGGAGTAAATGGGTCTTTTTCAGAATGGCAGGATGTGACGAGTGGAGTGCCTCAGGGATCGGTGTTGGGTCCTCAGTTGTTTGTAATTTATGTTAATGATTTGGATGAGGGGATTATAAATAACATGAGCAAATTTGCAGATGACACTAAACTGGGTGGCGGTGTGGGGTGTGAGGAGGATGTAAGGAAAATGCAGAGGGACTTGGACAGGCTGGAGGAGTGGGCGGCTAAATGGAAGATGAATTTCAATGTGAACAAATGTGAGGTTATTCATTTTGGGGGAAGTAATAGGAAAGCTGAGTATTATTTAAATGAAGACAAGCTAGGGAGTGGGGAAGTGCAAATGGATCTGGGTGTACTTGTTCACCGGTCACTGAAGGCTAGCATGCAGGTTCAGAAAGCTGTGAAGAAGGCAAATGGAATGTTGGCTTTCATAAAGAGGGGATTGGAGTATAGGAACAGAGACGCCCTTCTGCAGTTATACAGGGCCCTGGTGAGACCCCACCTGGAGTATTGCGTCCAGTTCTGGTCTCCAAACTTGAGGAAGGACATACTAGCTATAGAGGGTGTGCAGCGCAGATTTACAAGGTTAGTTCCAGGGATGGCATGGTTGTCATATGCAGCAAGGCTAGAAAAACTGGACTTGTATCCATTGGAGTTTAGAAGGATGAGGGGGGACATGATTGAGGTATACAAAATCATCAGGGGGATAGACAAGGTGAAGTCTGATTACTTGTTCCCAACGATGGGGGAGACGAGGACTAGAGGGCATAGTTTAAGAATACAGGGTAGGCCCTTTAGGACGGAGATGAGAAAGCATTTTTTTACCCAGAGAAGTGTGAATCTGTGGAATGCTCTGCCACAGAGGGTGGTAGAGGCGGATTCGCTGACTATGTTCAAAAGAGAGTTAGATAAGACTCTTGTGTGTAACGGAGTTAAGGGTTATGGGGATAAGGCTGGAAAGGGGTACTGATGGTAATGATCAGCCATGATCTAAAATGGCGGTGCTGGCCCGACGGGCCAAATGGCCTACTCCAGCTCCTATTGTCTATTGTCTAATGTAAGCCCTGAATGCAAAAAGCAGGACGAATCCAATCAGCTATTGACTTGGATTGGAAGGAATGAAGTGGAAATGGACCTCAGGGAAACATGGACACAATTATTAATGTGGATTATTGACATGTTTAGAATTGAAAGATTTCTGAACATAAATGTTTGCCTTAATTTTAAAAGTGAGATATTGTACAAAATAAATAGTTTCTCTGTTTATAGAAAACATAGAAGATAGGAGCAGGAGTAGGTTATTCGACCCTTCGAGCCTGCTCCGCCATTCAACGAGATCATGGCTGATCTTAAAGTTCAGTACCCCGTCCCCGCCTTCTCTCCGTAACCTTTAATACCTTTATACTGAAGAAATAGATCTAATTCCCTCTTAAATATATTTAATGAACCTGGCTCTACTGCCCTCTGTGGCAATGAATTCCACAGATTCACCACCCTCTGGGTAAAGGAATTCCTCCTCATCTCGGTCCTAAATGGTTTGCCTATTATCCTCAAACCATGGCCCCGGGTTCTGGATTTTCCCATCATTGGAAACATCCCATCTGCATCCATTCTGTCCAGTCCTGCCTGAATTTTATGTCTCTATGAGATCCCCTCTCAATTTTCTAAACTCCAGCGAGTACAATCCCAATTTGCGCAATCTTTCCTCATAAGTCATTCCTTCCATTCCAGGTATCAGCCTGGAGAATCACTTCTGCACTCCCTCCATTGCAAGAACATCCTTCCTTAGATAAGGTGACCAAAACTGCACACAGTACTCCAGGTGGGGTCTCACCAAGGCCCTGTACAGCTGCAGTAAGGTATCCTTGTTCCTATACTCAAACCCTCTTGATATGAAGGCCAACATACCATTTGCCTTTTTAACCGCCTGCTGTACCTGCATGCTCGCCTTCAGAGACTGATGTACAGGTACCCCTAGGTCTCTCTGCACTTCCCCATCTCTTAATCTATTGCCATTCAAATAGTAATCTGCCCTCCGGTTTGTATTACCAAAGTGGATAACCTCACATTTATCCACATTGTAGTGCATTTGCCATGTATCTGCCCAGTCCCTCAATTTATCCAAATCACACTGGAGCTTCCTGATCCCCTCTTCTGTGCACACAACCCCTCCTAGCTTAGTGTCATCTGCAAATTTGGAGATATTACATCCAATCCCCTCATCTAGATCATTAATGTAAATTGTGAACAGCTGGGGTCCCAGTACAGATCCCTGTGGTACCCCACTGGTCACCGCCTGCCACTCAGAAAACGAGCCATTTATCCCAACTCTCTGTCTTCTACCTGCCAGCCAGTTCTCAATCCACATCAATACTTTGCCCCCAATCCCATGAGCCTTGATTACAAAGCCAGTCGTTTATGCGGGACCTTATCGAAGGGCTTCTGGAAGTCCAGGTACACCACATCCACTGGCTCTCCCCCATCTATTTTGAGCTAGGTTTACCATTAAGTAAAGCTCATAAAACACACAATCTCGCGTCTGATTATTCTAGTATCGTGTGAGAAAGTTACAAATTGAGATGTGTGTCTGTTTTTATTCCAAAGTTGTTTTTTTGATTCCCTTGATTCAATCTTATCTCTTTATATATGGAAGAATAAACACACTCACCTAAATAAAGTCCATCTTCAAAAACTTAAAAAGAATGGAGGTTTAGCCTTACCAAACTTTAGGTTCTATTATTGGGCAATCAATATATAAAATCTTACATTTCGGTCATGAAGACTGTCTCTTTGGAATCTAATTCTGTCGCAATATTTTCTATTATTTCTCTTCTTGGATCGTCACTTCCTATATCTTTAAATAAAGTAACTGACAAGCCGGTGGTTAAACATACTTTGAAGATCTGGATACAATTTAGAAAACATTTTGGTTTAATGAGATTTTCTCTTTCTAGTCCTTTTTTTCTAATTATTTATTTAAACCTTCCACGATTGACGTAACTTTTAAAGAATGGTATAGATTGGGCTTTAAATGTTTTAAAGATTTGTTCATTGAGGGAAGTCTTGCTTCTTTTGAACAACTGTCAGTTAATTATATCTTGCCAAATACTATTTTTTTTTCATTATTTACAGATTAGAGGTTTTTGCAATCTCAATTATATACATTTCCTAAGAGCATTGATAAGAATTATATAGATGTCATTTTTAATTTCCAACCTTTTTATAACAGTTCAATATCTAACATTTATGACATGCTGTTGGGAATAAAGGAGCTCCCTTAGGTAAAAATTTAAAAAGCCTGGGAACAGAACATACAACTTTTAATCTCTGAAGAAACTTGGAATGTAATTTTTAAATTGGTTAATACTTCATCTTTATGTGTTCACCACTCCCTCCTACAATTTAAAGTAGTCCATTGGGCTCACATGTCCAAAGTCAAACTACCTTGCTTTTATGTGGATGTATCTCTTCATTGTGATAGATGCAACAATGGAGATGCTTCACTAATTCATGTCTTTGGACACGCCAGAGTCTTGGGAAATATTGGAATGAAGTATTTCAAATGTTTTCTGTACTTTTTAAAGTTAATTTTAAGACTAATCCTTTAACTGCCTTGTTTGGTACAGCTGGAGAGAATGGCACAACTTTAATGGCAATTGATTTGCATGTATTAGTATTTATGTCTTATGGCCAGACAGGCATTGTTGCTCAGATGGAAGGATATTGCTCTGCCTACCCATGCTCAATGGCTATGTTATGCTATGACATGTTTAAATTTAGAGAAGATTAAATGCTCAATTTCCGATTTGAATTTAAATTTTCAAATACTGTGGAGACTCCTTTTGAATTACATTCAAAATCTTTGATTTGGTATAAATGCAGAGGTGTTGACTAATAAAGAAATTTATTACTAAGATAAGGAATATTTTATTATTTTTGCCAGACAGCTTAGTTTTTGGTAGTGGTCTTAGATTTTCTTTTTATAATAAAATAATAAAATATTATAACTTATTTGATTGAGAATGCAGGGCACTTTGAATGAAATGATATGAATGAATATGTATCTTTATGTACTCTGCCATTTTCAATGTGTGTAGCGTGAATAAAAGCTCTCATGTCTGGAGGGAGAACAAACACTTTTATTAGCTCATAACTAAGGGTAGGGTTCAACAGTAATCTTTAGAAGGGTTCTGGGTTTAAGAGGGAAACCAGGGTTATATGTGGGCAGATGGGGATGGAGCTGGGAGGCGGGGCCAGCCATCAGCGCAACACCCGACCAGTGAATCCCAGTTCACTGCATTCATCCCTTCCTGTAGAATTTAGGGTCTGTGAATGAAGACAGAAAACATGGGTTGACAACAAATGGTTAAAAAAATATATAGTTATTTACAAATCTAAGTGGTCCAGGAGTCTGGAGATCTGGTGGACCACCTTAGCAATGGGGGGCCTTGGGCTCCTTGGGTCTTCTGGCCCCCTTGTGATGGAGGAGAGGTGGGCTGGATCTTCAGCTCAAGGAAGGAGTGGGGTAATGTGCTTTCCTCTGGAACCGGATCCCACGAGGCCCTGATTGGGGCCGGTGAGAACGAGCTCCATGGCTCGCAGGGCACTTGAATCAATAGACCCTCTGTTCCAGTGGGTGCCAGGTCCCTGATGGAGACGGTGCCCTCCCTGCCATCCAGGTAGGCGTATGTGGGATTGGCATGGAGCAGTTTCACCTTTTCCATCAGGGGTCAGTCTTGCTTCTCTTCACGTGCTTCTTAAGAAAGACCGGATCAGGGTTAGTGAGTGAGACTGGGAGTGTAGTTCCTGGTGCTGACCTTCTTTCCAAGGTGATTAGAAGCTCATGAGAAGTAGCATTGGTCATGGTACATAATAGCGACCGGATAGAGTGGAGTGTGATGGGGAGGACATCCTGCTGGTGTGAGTCTGGAAGGCTTTTTGACTTCAGGGCCAGTTTGTCAGCCTTCCAGACTGTGGCATTCTCCTTTTCAACCTGCACATTCCCCTGGGAGTCGTAGCTGGTAGTCCTGCTGGACACAATGCCCCTCATCAGCACATACTGATGCAGCTCACCACTTATGAAGGATGAGAACTGGTCGCAATAGATATAGCTGGGATACCTGAAAAGAGTGAAAATAGAGTTTAGGGCCTTCATAACAGATGAGGTGGGCATGTCTGGGCATGGTAAGGCAAACAGGAAGCGGAAGTATTCATCAATGACAGAGAGGAAAAAGGTGCTCCTGTTTGTGGAGGGAAGAGGTCCATTAAAATTGACGCTGAGCCATTTGAAGGGCCTGGATGAGCTGATCAGGTGTGCTTTTGCTGGGTGATAAAAGTTCGGCTTGCACTCTGCGCAGACCTGGCAAGACCTGGTCATTTCCCTGACGCCTTCTACAGAATAGGGCAGATTGCGAGCCTTGACAAAATGAGCCATGGTGGCCCTTGGATGGCAGAGCTCATTGTTGATAGCCTGCAGCTGGCCGGTCTGTGCAGAGGCACAGCTTCCTCTAGACAAGGCATCTGGAGGTTCATTAAGGGCTCCTGGCCGATTGGCAATGTCATAATTGTAGGTGGAGAGTTTGATCCTCTACCTAGCAATTTTGCCATTCTTGACGTTACTGAACATGAATGTGACTGAGCACTGGTCAGTGAGGAGTGTAAATCTTCTACCAGCCAGGTAGTGTCTCCAGTGCCTTGTAGCTTCTACAATGGCTTGAGCCTCCTTTTCCACTGATGGGTTCAGAAGCTTGTGGCCTTGTAAGGTCTGTGGGGGAAAAAAAATGCAACTGGCCTGCCTGCATGGTTGAGTGTAATGGCCAGGGCTACGTTTAAAATGTTGTTTTCCATTTGGAAAGGTACATTCTCGTCCAGGGTAGGAACTGCGTGATTTTGGAGGTAGTTAAAAGTAGTTTGGGCTTCAGCCAAGAGGGAGAAATTAGTGGCTTTTAAGAGAAGTTGAATTTTATCAGCATGTTGAGGGATTCACTGGGAGTAGTATGAGAAAAACCCCAGACACCTCCTCAAGGCCTTTGTGGTCCCAGGGATGGGAGCTTTAACAGGGGGCGCATCCTATCAGGGCCAATGATGTCATTCTCCATCACATAGTCAAGAATAGAAAGCTGTTTAGTCCTGAACACGCACTTGTCAGAGATATAATTGAGGTTCAGGGCTCTCACCGCATGGAGAAAGCTTTGGAGGTTGGTGTCATGTTCTTCCAAGGTGTGCCACAGATGATGACATTATCGAGGAAGGGGAAGATAGCCTTCAACCCATACTCATCTACCATTCTGTCCATCTGCCTCTGGAAGATAGAAACTCCATTAGTCATACCAAAAGGGACCCTCCGGAATTGATAGAGACGACTGTTAGCCTCAAATACCATATATAGATGGTCCTCAGAATGGATTGGTAGCTTTCAGGTCGATGGTTGAATAGACTTGATTCTGCGCAATATCATTCACCGAAATACGAGGGAAGGGGTATGCATCCAGGAGTGTGTACCGATTAATGGTATGGCTATAGTCAGTTACTAGCCTGGACTTGTTTTCCCCCTTAACAACCACCATTGGTGATCTCCATGGGCTGGTGCTACGCTCGATGACACTCCTCCACCAGACACTGAGTCTCCAACTTTATAAACTCTAGGTCTGCTGAGCTGTACCTCCTGCTCTTAGTAGCAATGGGCTTTCAGTCTGCAGACAGATTCGGGAAGAGAGGATGAGGGTTGATTTTTCAGTGTGGAGAGGCTGCACATAGGTTCTGATTTTAAGGGCCCTCCATTCCAAACAGTTATGGGAAGAGGACCAGAATAATCCACGGTCACGCTTTTAAAGTAGTCCAGTCCCAACAACACTGGAGCACACAGTTCACCCAGAAAATACAAACAAAATTTACAGAAACTCCTCCTTCCCCCCCCACCCCCCTGAACGATAGATGTACCATATAATGCTTCTGTACATATTCAGAATGTGATTGAGATGCGAGAAATATGTGGTAATTAGAAGGATACATTTTTTTGCACAATCCGTAAGTCAATGAAACTCTCAAAAGAGTCTATGTCAATTAGGCAAACTCCGGGAGATCCAAAATGAGTGGTGGACTAGCCTTGCCAAACGAACCTAGCTCAGCGCGGACATTGGCGACTTCAGGGGTTTTTACGAGGCTCTAAAGGCTGTGTACGGCCCCTCACCCAAGTCCAAAGCTTGCTGCGCAGCTCAGACGGCAAAGTCCTCCTCAGCGACAAGATATCCATCCTCAACCGATGGTCAGAACACTTCCAATCTCTTTTCAGTGCCAACTGCTCAGTCCAAGAATCCGCCCTGCTCCAGCTCCCTCAACAGCCCCTAAGGCTAGAGCTGGATGAGGTCCTCACCCGGGAAGAGACATATAAGGCAATTGAACAACTGAAAAGAGGCAAAACAGCAGGTATGGATGGAATCCTCCCCAGAGGTCTGGAAGGCTGGCAGCAAAACTCTGCATGCCAAACTGCATGAGTTTTCAAGCTCTGCTGGGACCAAGGAAAGCTGCCTCAGGACCTTCGTGATGCCATCATCATCACCCTGTACAAAAACAAAAGCGAAAAATCAGACTGCTCAAACTACAGGGGAATCACGCTGCTCTCCATTGCAGGCAAAATCTTTGTTAGGATTCTCCTAAATAGAATAATACCTAGTGTCGCCGAGAATGTTCTCCCAGAATCACAGTGCGGCTTTCGCGCAAACAGAGGAACTACTGACATGGTCTTTGCCCTCAGACAGCTCCAAGAAAAGTGCAGAGAACAAAACAAAGGACTCTACATCACCTTTGTTGACCTCACCAAAGCCTTCGACACCGTGAGCAGGAAAGGGCTTTGGCAAATACTAGAGCGCCTCGGATGCCCCCCAAAGTTCCTCAACATAGTTATCCAACTGCACGAAAACCAACAAGGTCGGGTCAGATACAGCAATGAGCTCTCTGAACCCTTCGCCATTAACAATGGCGTGAAGCAAGGCTGCATTCTCGCACCAACCCTCTTTTCATTCTTCTTCAGCATGATGCTGAACCAAGCCATGAAAGACCTCAACAATGAAGACGCTGTTTATATCTGGTATCGCACAGATGGCAGTCTCTTCAATCTGAGGCGCCTGCAAGCTCACACCAAGACACAAGAGAAACTTGTCCGTGAACTACTCTTTGCAGACGATGCCGCTTTAGTTGCCCATTCAGAGCCAGCTCTTCAGCGCTTGACGTCCTGTTTTGCGGAAACTGCCAAAATGTTTGGCCTGGAAGTCAGCCTGAAAAAAACTGAGGTCCTCCATCAGCCAGCTCCCCACCATGGCTACCAGCCCCCCCACATCACCATCGGGCACACAAAACTCAAAACGGTCAACCAGTTTACCTATCTCGGCTGCACCATTTCACCGGATGCAAGGATCGACAACGAGATAGACAACAGACTCGCCAAGGCAAATAGTGCCTTTGGAAGACTACACAAAAGAATCTGGAAAAACAACCAACTGAAAAACCTCACAAAGATTAGCATATACAGAGCCGTTGTCATACCCACACTCCTGTTCGGCTCCGAATCATGGGTCCTCTACCGGCATCACCTATGGCTCCTAGAACGCTTCCACCAGCGTTGTCTCCGCTCCATCCTCAACATTCATTGGAGCGACTTCATTCCTAACATCGAAGTACTCGAGATGGCAGAGGCCAACAGCATCGAATCCATGCTGCTGAAGATCCAACTGCGCTGGGTAGGTCACGTCTCCAGAATGGAGGACCATCGCCTTCCCAAGATCGTGTTATATGGCGAGCTCTCCACTGGCCACCGTGACAGAGGTGCACCAAAGAAGAGGTACAAGGACTGCCTAAAGAAATCTCTTGGTGCCTGCCACATTGACCACCGCCAGTGGGCTGATCTCACCTCAAACCATGCATCTTGGTGCCTCACAGTTCGGCGGGCAGCAACCTCCTTTGAAGAAGACCGCAGAGCCCACCTCACTGACAAAAGACAAAGGAGGAAAAACCCAACACCCAACCCCAACCCACCAATTTTCCCCTGCAACCGTGTCTGCCTATCCCGCATCGGACTTGTCAGCCACAAACGAGCCTGCAGCTGACGTGGACATTTACCCCTCCATAAATCTTCGTCCGCGAAGCCAAGCCAAAGAAAGAGAAAGAGAATGTCCATTTTCCTTCATAGTTATTATAGAGTTGCTAAGCTGGTGAGGTCTGTCCTGATCTAGGACCAAGGAGACTCGAGTGGCCCTTCACTGTCCTGGGTTGCCTGGCATGGGTAAGATGGCGCAAACCTCGTGGCATGGCAAGATGGCTACTCTTCTTCCTCTGAAGATGACAGTGCTGTATTTGAATTTGGGATGTGACAAGATGGCCAGCAAGCCTTTTCGCGCCTATTCCAAGGGTGCCGTTTTGCACCGCAAATGGGTTTGGGTGAATTCAGGGCAGACGGCTTGGGGCTGGAATCAGATCTGGGAGCGGTGCAGTCTGTGAACTTCCATGGGCTTCCCCTTGCATGGCAAACCCTTGCCCGATGACCTTTCTTGCCATAGCTGGAACACACAGTCTTTTGCTGGGCAACGAGATCGGGGATGCTGGCTCTTGCCACAGAAAAAGCCCTCCCTGGCACGGGAAGCAGCAGCCGTAAGGACTGAGGTAGCAGGAGCAGCTGGTCCTTGGATGGGCTCATCTGAGTGAGCGAGCTTGCTGGCTTTGAGGTTGTTCTTGAGCTTGGCCTGTTCCAATGATTTGGCCAGTTCAATGAGACTAGCCAGATCCTTCTTTCCCTACTCGAGCAGTTGCTGCCTCATGTACCTCGTGTGGACCCCGCGACTAAGAGTGTCCTGGATCTGTTCTTCCTCACGAACACGGCCCATAGCCACTTCGAACCTACACTTGTGGGCAAGCATCAATGGATGCAGCAGGTAGTCGTGGATGATCTCTCCTGCTCTCTGGCGACAAAGAGCGAGTCGGTGCCTCGCTATGACCTCATTCTATGACTTCAGGTACTGAGCCTTCAACTCCTCGATAGCAGCGTTATATTAGAGCAGGCCCTGATTACTCCATTCCCTTTCGTTCCTACCCTGGAAACGAGCGCTGAACTCCTGAGTTCATTGGTGTGGAAGATGTCTCTGGTCGCGTTCAGGTAGACCTGGAAGCAGTCTAGCCAGTATGCAAACTCCTGAGCTGTGTCGGGGGACAGAGGGTCTATCAGTAGCATACCTGGCTTGAGTAGCGCTTCCATCGTTAGGGAATAAGCTCATAAAATTGTAGTGTGAATAAAAACTCTCACAACAGGAGGGAGAACAAATGCTTTTATTAGCTCATGATTAAGGGTAGGGTTCAACAGTAGTCTTCAGAAGGGTTCTGGATTTAGGCAGGAAACCAGGGTTATATGTGGGCAGATGGAGGAGGGCCAGCCATCAGCCCAGTACACTATCAATAAATCCCACTTCACTGCAATGTGGAATTTTAATTTCAATAAAAATATTGAAAAAGAAAAAATAATGTGTGGGGCAATCTTTTCATGCAGAGAGTGCTTGGTGCCTGGAAGAGGCTGTCAGGTCCAATGGGGGAAGAAGCTATGATATTAGTGTTGAGGATTCTAGATAGAAACATGTATATGTAGAGAATAGAGGGATAAGAACCATGTGAAGACTGCAGAGTGTGATGGTACAGATTCTATTGCCAATGTGTATATGTATAGATTGTAGTGTAGGATGAACGCTTCCACCAGCGTTGTCTCCGCTCCATCCTCAACATTCATTGGAGCGACTTCATCTCCAACATTGAAGTACTCGAGATGGCAGAGGCCGACAGCATCGAATCCATGCTGCTGAAGATCAAACTGCGCTGGGTAGGTCACGTCTCCAGAATGGAGGACCATCGCCTTCCCAAGATCGTGTTATATGGCGAGCTCTCCACTGGCCACCGAGACAGAGGTGCACCAAAGAAGAGGTACAAGGACTGCCTAAAGAAATCTCTTGGTGCCTGCCACATTGACCACCGCCAGTGGGCTGATATCGCCTTAAACCATGCATCTTAGCACCTCACAGTTCGGCGGGCAGCAACCTCCTTTGAAGAAGACGGCAGAGGCCACCTCACTGACAAAAGACAAAGGAAGAAAAATCCAACACCCAACCCCAACCAACCAATTTTCCCTTGCAACCGCTGGAACCGTGTCTGCCTGTCCCGCATCAGACTTGTCAGCCATAAACGAGCCTGCAGCTGACGTGAACATTACCCCTCCATAAATCTTCGTCCGCGAAGCCAAGCCAAAGAAAGAAAGAGTGTAGGATGATTGTGATTGGCTGAGAACATAGCCACACCTACTGGCAGGTCTTAAAGGGTTGCTCCTAGCCAGACTAAGTCGTTCTGGACTGGTCGACCTACATGTGATACGCTCCAGTCTTCTAGTTAATAAAAGCCTTGGCTTGGATCAAGAAGCCTTTGATTCTTTCGATGAGCTCTACCATTTACCTTCATAGGTAAGCGCGCTCTGTTTAATTTGACATCATGCTCATTAGAAATTATGGGCCAAAATGCCTGTTCCTATGTTGTACTGTTCTATGTTTTTTGACCCATGTCTGCATTCCATTGAAGGAAACACTCAATGACAACCCTTAGGATTCTTCACAGGAAATAACGAATTGCAATTTAGGGTGAATCTGGCTTGAAAGAATAAGAAGAATAATGAAGTAGAATTACTTGACTTCATTGATATTTTTTCCTAAAACTGAGAAGAAGCAATAGAACAGAACTACCCAACAGACAACTCCCCTCTGAATATTTGACAGTGTGTGTCAATTACAGCAAGAACAATTTGGAAATGCTCAGCAGTTCGGGCAGCATTTCTGCAAATAGAAGCAGTTTTTTTTTGTCAGAACTAAGTTTTTTGTAATGAGTCCAGAGGATCCCAAAACCCAGCAGCAATATATATTCACCAAGACAAATGGTTATTTAAACAAAAGTTGCTTTTAATTATCTTTAAACATGAAAACAGAATCACACTTTAACTCATCACTATTGACCTAACTTAACCCCCTTCTAATTCTAAGCTCATGTGTATGTAATGTGTGTGTAAGTTCAGAAAAGTTCTTTGATTCACTATCCAATCTCACTTCTCATTCCTCCAAGTTCACTGGTTGCAGGTGATTTTTAGACTCTGCACAGAATTTAACATTTATAAAGTTCACTTTATATGGAGCTTGAAAGGTAATTGGTTACCACTCAGGAAGGTTCTTGTCAGTTTTCAAAGAGAGATTTGTTGTTTGCTGATTCCTTCTGATCAGCCGCTTCAGTGTCTTGCTGAAGAATTTTGCCCCATCAGGGTTTTTCAGATGATAACCTCTTTCTTGTAGGTCACCACAGAGTTCCTTTTTATTTTTCTTATTTCAAGTGAAACATTAGGCAGCCAGTCCTTTCCTCATGCATGAACCACAAGGGCTTTGACCAGCCTGAACTAAGCCCTCACAACCTATCTTCCAAATGGGGTTTTCCACAAGCTTGCCAGCTTGTCCTGTTCCAGTCCCTGCTGCTGCTGCTTACTGTAAAACTGCAGAACTGATCTCTCTTTCTCTCTCTTTCTCTCTCTTTCTCTCTCTTTCTCTCTCTTTCTCTCTCTTTCTCTCTCTGAGAAAGCATGTTTTACTCTCTCTACTTGGGTTGCCTTTTTGTAAACAACAATCCATTAGTAAAGTCTCTTTGGCACTCTCCAAATCTTTTGCAAAGGCTCTGGGGCTGATATATCTAACATGAGCAGAGCACCAGTATTTTAAATAAAATCTGTTTTAAAGTATTTGTATGTGACCTACCCTAAAAAAACCTGCCCCAATTTATCTCCCCAAAAGATATCTATGTACAAAACAAACACAACATAATCTGTCACATTTTTATAATAATTTTATTTTAAATTTAGGATGAAAAACAGCAAAGTAAACATTTACAAAAGCTTAAGTGCAAGTCTATTATCATCTGGCTGGACATTTCCAACTCATTGAAACAGAGCGCGCGCGCGCACACACACACACACACACACACACACACACACACACACACTAAATGCTGGCATTTATTGAGAATTAGTTGTCAGACATGAAACAGTGTAAACAAAAGTAGCGGTTAGCGCAGCACCTTTACAGCACCAGTGATTGGGACCAGACCGGGGTTTGAATCCTGAGCTGTCTGTAAGGAGTTTGTATGTTTTCCTTGTGTCTGCATGGGTTTTCTCTGGGGGCTCTTCTCAAAACGAACCAGGGGTGTAGGCTAACGGGATGTAAATTGGGCAGCATGGACTTGTGGGCCAAAATGGCCTGTTACCGTGCAGTATGTCTTAAATTAAAAATTTTAAAATGTGCTCTTTTACCAGCTGGCAGACATGACTGGTGGGATGCCCCAGCCATTCACAATATACATGAGTGATTCAGATGAGGGAATTACATGTCACATTTTCAAGTTTGCAGATGACATAAAGGTTGGTGTTTAGTGTTGAGCTTTGATGAGTTTCCAATATGATTTAGACATGGTGGGTGAGTGGGCAAATATATGGCAGATGCAATTTAGCATGGATAATTGTGAGATTATCTACTATGGTTCTTAAAAAAAAAAAAGAGAGATGATTCTCTGGATAGTGATAGATTGGAATGAAAAGTGTAGCACTATTTAAGGAAGAATGTTCCTGGTGTGAAGGAAGTGCACAACTTTACTCGAGCGATGTCAAGGATGGCAATACTGATATGAGTGCTGATATATCAATTGGTGAGAATATAGAATGAAAGGGGATTGCCAACATAAACATGCAGAATATGAAAGTTGAGAACAAGTTCTGCTGAGTCTCTCTGAATATTGCGTAAGTGTTACAGGGAGTCACACAATATTCCAGACTATTTGGCACACTGAGTCTTTGCTGACTGCCAAGCATTCATTTATGCTAATCTTGTACTAATTCCATTCAATCTTCTCATGTAACCATCAACTCCCTGTCATATTCTGCCCCTCACCTGCACACAATGAAGTGGCCAATTAACCTATCCACTCAGAAATCCTTGGGAGAAGGGAGGAAATCAGAGCCCCAAGAAGAAAACTAGACAGTCACAGGGACAGAGTGCAAACTCCGCACAGGCAGCGCCGCAATTCGGGATTGAACATGAGTTGCTGATGCAGTGCCCATACTGCATTGTGCCAGTCTTTTCTGATAAGTAGGAACAGGGTTGCTGTTATAACTACAAACCCTGAAAAGGAGAGATTGATTGAAAGAGTAGAGAAAGATGACAATCCGAGCACTGGAACAAAATGATGATTTGTTTAAAAATTCATACATTGAAGGGTCGTTAGATTGTATGAAAACAGGTAGAATAAGAACTGAATAAACTGGCATTGTTGGATTGATTGAATGCCATCCTGGGGAGCTCCAAGGTAGATAAAATGGTTCATCAAGTGATCTTTAGTACAGCAGTGAACGATGAACACTACCTTCCCTCTATCACTCATAGTTTGCATGTTAAATGGGCAGGGACAAAATTCTTCATTTAATCAGACTACCTGTAAGACCGTCAGCTTAGTGTAGAAAGAAAAACCAACGCCATTTGACAACTAATACCCAAGAGGGATCATACTCAGATTTCAATCTACCTTACGGGAGTAAAATGATTGTGAAAGATATTTCAGATCACCGTGGATAAGATTTTGTAGGAAATCCAGCATGATTTGCATAATCAGAATGAGATTTTAATTGCAAGCTCTGCTCTGCAGGGAACTATTGAAGGTTAAGAACCCAGGAAACCGTTTTTCCATTAACCAAACCAGTCAATGGAATATGCATTGAATTCTAGAAAATTTATTAACAACATTTAAAGAAATTGCCATTCTTTACTTTTATTAAATTAATGAAATTCTTTGCAACATTTTAGTTTTTTTTTCAAGCCAAAACAAAAAATAAATGGCATCTTTGCTAAAATTGTTACACATTAATTTGCAGAGATCTAAATTGGGTTTGGGTACAATGGATACTTGACACTTACATACAGTATATTCTGCAGGATCAACAAAGAATGCTTGACAATTACTGTACTTGGGGAAAAATTGACAGCAGCCTTAATTTAAATCTTGAATCGCAAAGCAATTTAGACATAGAAGAACATAATTACCCAGGGTCAGTGACCTCGGTTCCCAAGAAGAGTAGTGAGAGCTGCCTCAACAACTACTGCCCAGTAGCATTAATTTCTACTGTGATGAAATGCTTTGAGAGGCTGGTCATGGCCAGAATTAACATGGTCCTAAGCAAAGATCTGGACCAGGTGCAATTCACCTATTGTCACAATTGCTCCACAACAGATACAATATCGCTGGCTCTCCACTCAGGTCTGAATCACCTTGAAAACAGCAATTTATGCCCTTCATTGACTACAGCTCGGCCTTCAATACCATTATTCACTCAGTGTTGGTCAAAAAGCTACAAACTTTAGGCCTCTGTAACCCCCTCTGCAACTGGATCCTTGATTTTTCTCATCAGAAGACCACAGTCAGTACGAATTGGAAAAACATCTCCTCCTCACTGATTATCAACACAGGCACACCCCAAGGATGTGTGTTTAGCCCACTCCTCTACTCATTATACACCCATGACTGTGGTCAGGCACAATTCTAATGCCATCTACAAGTTTGCCGATGACACCACAATTGTCGGCAGAATCAAAAACAACAACGAGGAAGCGTACAGGAGGGAGATAGATCAAATCGTTGAATGGTGTAACGACAACAACGTTGCACTTAACGTCAGCAAAACCAAGGAGATGATTCTGGACTTCAGGAGAGAGTCAGGGAAATGCAACTCAGTCCTCATCGAGGGCTCAGCAGTGGAGAGGGTCAAGAACTTCAAATTCCTGGGTGTGATATCTCCGAGGAACTGCCCTGGAGCTTCCACGTTGATGAAATCACAAAGAAGGCTTGCCTGTGGCTATATTTTGAGAGGTGTCGGAGGAGATTCAGTCTGTCACCAAAGACTCTCGTAAACTTCTACAGATGTACATTGGAGAGCATTCTGGCTGGCTGCATCACTGCCTGGTATGGAGACACCAACTCTCAGGCCAAGAATAAACTCCAGAGGGTTATTAACTCAGCCTACGACATCACAGGCACCAGACTTCACTCCATCGAGGACATCTACATGAGGTGGTGTCTTTTTTTTTAAAAAAAAAAGCAACTATCATCAAAGACCCCACCATCCAGGCCATGCCCTCTTCACTCTGCTACCATAGGGGAAAAGGTACAGGAGCCTAAAGACAAGCACTCACTGGCACAAGGACAGCTTCTTCCCCACTGCCATCAGATTCCTGAATGATCAATGAACCAAAGACACTGCCTTACTTTTCGTGCACCATTTTTATTTACAAATGTTTTTATAGTAATGTTGTTAGATGGTTATAATGTGAATTTTGCACTTTGCATTTGCTGCAGAACACCAAATTTCATGACTTGTTAATGACAATAAATTCTGATTCTGAACTTAAATTAATAACACTGACTGTAAACTTGGATTTATGTCATTCATTAAAAAAAAACTCTAGTGTAATGTGTAATCATCTGGTCAAGTTTGCCTATTGGCTGGTTGGACCTGTGACCTATTCCCACAGGCTCCTGTATAAAGGTGGCTGTTTATGTGCTCTGTGGGGAGGATTCAAAGTATCTTTAAGGAGATAAAGGCAAATGAGGTAAGTGGGAAGAATCAGACAAATGGAGTATAAATGGAAAATGTGATTGTCTACTTTGGTAGAAAGAATATAAATCTGACATTCTTTATATGGGAGTATGATGACTCTGGCCCTATGCTCACTGGAGTTGAGAAGGATGGGGAGGGGAATCCTCATCAAAACCTACCAAATATTGAAAGAGCAGGATGGAGTGGACTTGGAAAAGATATTTATATTAATGGGAGAACTCGAGTCCAGTGGGCATGGACTGAGAATAAGAGGTGAGAGTTGAGGAACATTTTCTTTAGCCAGAGGATGGCAAATCTGTGGAATTTGCTGCTGTAGTTGACTGTGGAAGTTATTTTTGGGTATATTTAAAGCAGTTCTTGATCAGTAAGTGGGTCAAAAGTCATAGGCAGAAAGCTTGTTGAAGAGACTGGTATGTTGTTGCAGAGATGCACGTTAGCTTGCTGGCCTACGATACACAAACCTGAAACTTGCACATTCAACAAGCATTTGCACTGGAAATTGTACGTTGCATCTTTGGTGTTGCTGTGTGTTTTTATTCAAGGTAGGCAGAGCAACTCAAAATCCTTTATCAAGGGCGGCAATTTCAAATTGAATAACAGGGTTGCTCCAAAATTCCAGTTCAAGTGCCAAATAATTCAAATTTGTCTGTCAACCTCAAAAAATTGTTTGGAGATGCACATGCAACTGCAAATGCTGGAATCTTAAGCTAAATACAACCTGTTGCAGGAACTTCAACGGTTAGTAGCATCAGTGAAAGATAAAGACCAAGCAATGTTTTGGGCTAGAACCCTTCAATCAAGTCTCCAGCCAAGAGCATTGACCATTTGTTTTCTCCCCAACCTCCTAATTTCCTCCACCAGATTGAGTTTAGAAAATGTCTTTGTTAAACAGCATCTGAAAATTCTTAACAAAATCATTCTGCAATCTCCCCTGCTCGGTCCTCTCTGCTACTCGTCTTCATCAATTTTCTCTCTGTTGGGTTCTGCAGCCATGAGGGTGATCAGCAGTTGGACACCCAGCCATGCACATGGCCCATTGGTTTCACACTGAATCTGCTGAGAGAGCCCGTACGATTTGGCTTAATGAAAATCAAGGACTGCTTTGCCAGTCCTATGCACTTCTTCCTTGTTTTGACCTCATAGCCATTCCAATGACAAAGAGCTACCCCAGATCCTCCTGTTCCATCAATCTATTGGGGGCAGTCTTGTGTGCTGTCTTATATTGGTGGCAAACAAGAAAGTCTGCAGATGTTGGGCTCGAGTAAGCACAAATGGGCCATAGAAACTCAGCAGGTCTCGCACCATCCATAGAATGTAAAAGGCCTTCAATATTTTGGGCATGAGCCCTTCATCATGAGTGTGGAAAAACAGGCAGATACCTGGATAAGAAATGGTGTGGGGGAGAGGGGTGGAGGGAAGAAGGGAGAGGAGCATAGGTGGACACAGGTGGGAGGGAAGAAGAGAAAGATGCTGAAAAGTGATGGGGAAAGGGCACAGGGTGAAGAAGGGAGGGAAGGGGTGGGGAACTGGAGGAAGGGAGACAGATGGATGAGGGAAAAAAAGAAACCAGGGGATGGGGGCTTAACTGAAATTGGAGGTTGATATTGATGCCATCTGGTTGGAGACTGCCAAGATGGAATATAAAGAGGGTTCCTCCAATTTATGGTGGCCTTGGTTTGGCAGCATCTGAGTCCATGGACAGACATGTATGTCAGTATGGCAACAGGGTGTGGAAGTAAAATAGTTGGCCACTGGGAGATCCTCGCTGTGTAGCAGACAGAATGAAGGGGCTCAACGAAATGATCCCCTGGACTGCCTCCAATGTAGTGGAGGCCACATCGGGAGAACTGGATGCATAGGTGACCTGATGTGATCTCTTATATTGTTCTTTCTCTCTTTGTTTAAATTTTCTGCACTATTTTTCATATTGTTGGCTTAAATATCCCTCAAAGGTTGTTTATACGATTGTGGTAAAACCAATAGACATCAAAGTTTTAAGGTAGGTTTTAAAAATTAGCCATATAAAATCAGTCCTGCAGTGGTTCAATTTTTTGCCCACTTGTAAAATGCTTAATGAAGTGTTGAGTTCAGCAGAAAAACTGAGATGCATTTAAATAAGTTGATCACATTCACGATATCATGTATTGGGGGAAAAAAAATGTTGATGGTCTCCACATACAACTGTTGTTCTAGAGCAGCTGTGTTGAGACAGTCTGATGTTCTACAGTTAAAAATAGAGAGTGCATTATCATATCGAAAGGAGCAATCTGTTTATTTAATTCTTAATCATACTCAAAGTAACAGGTGGAAGAATCATTACTTGAAGCGTGACAAATTGTTTATTTTTTCCAAAATGTATTTATGGACCATCAAAAACAACTTCGTACACATCATATAGATGTACATTGGGCTCTTATTTTTTAAAACAGAAAATGATAATTGGGGGTTCTCTTCCTTGCATGAAGGACGTCTACAACACTCGATGCAGGCGAAAGGCAATAAACATTGCGAAGGACTCCATACACCCTTCATGTAAACTGTTCTGCCTTCTGCCATCTGGTAGGAGGTACCATCCCTTATGCCCAGATTGGGCCACAGCTTTTTCTCCCAAGCCATCAGACTCCTGAATTCCCAGAACATTCAGGGATAGTGTACCATGGACTTCTACTGTATATGTCTTAATATTTTAATGTGTTTAACTTCCATTCTAACTTATTTATGTAAGTATGCTCCATGGTCCTGGAGAAACGCTATCACGTCTTTACCGTGCGAACATGGCATGAACAATAAATAAAGGTGACGCAACTGAATGCACTCAGAGGCAAGTGAGGAGTACCAACATGCTTTTAATAGGTTACAATCAATGGCCGGTAGACAAAATAGTCCTCAGGTGAATCTGGGTTAAGGCGGGAAAACCAGAGTTTATATCGGGGTAGGTGAGGGTGGAACCAGGGGAGGAGGCAACCATCTGAACAATACATAGACAGTGAATTCCAGTTCACTGCATTCACCCCTTCCTTCAGAATTGAGCTTGTACAGGCTCTGGCATTTTAAATTAAAATCCATGTTGTGAAGTGTTTGTATCTTTTTTGTGACCTAACTAAAATAAACCCCACAATTTATCTCCTTTAAAACATTCTATATACAATATAAAATATAACATAATCTGTCACAACTGGTACGTCCATCTCACAGTTAATCTTTTACTTTGCAAGCTCTTGTAATTCATTGGAAAATAAAGCATAAAGGGTTGTTAATTGTGGAAACATTTTCCAGTGGACCCTCTTAATATGTATTTGATTTTATCCAGTTTAATAAAGAAATTGACATCCTTAACCCATTGTGTAATGGAAGAACTCTTGACAGACTTCCAGTGTAACAAGATTAGACATTTGGCTATCGCCTCATTCTGAAGGGAATTTAGGGAGTGTCGGAAATTCCAAATATTGCAGAAAACAGGCAGGGTTGTAAATTGACTTTAAATATTTCAGATAGTGTGCTAAACACTCCACTCCAGAACCTTTGTATTTTGGGGCATTGACAAAACATGTCACTAAGATGGCAAGGGGAGCTATTGCATTTGTCCTCTATTTCAGGATTTTGAAAAGTAAACCCTCGGCAGCACCTTGAATTGAATGAGTCCCAAGTGAGCGCAGGAGGTGGTAGAATGAATTCTCTCAATGGACGCTTCCCACAGTTTCTCCTCAATTTTCATTTCCAGTACTTGCTCCCATTCTGTCTGTATTTTGGCAAGTAAATGACAGAATAGAGCTTATCAATTTTTGAAATTGTCCCTCTCGTTCGTGGATTTGCTGACATTAGATCGTCCCAAGGTTGTTTAGCAGGTAACTGAGGGAAGTTTGTGAGAGCCTTCAAAGTAAAATGTCAAATCTGAAAATGTGATGCAAAGAGGTGAAGCTGCTAAACACTCCGTCTGCATAAAGATCTTGAAGGCATTTGATACCTTTAGTTTGCCATGTGTTTTTTTAAAAAAAGGGTGACAAATTGTTGCTCAAAGCCTTTGCTATTTTTCAGAATTCCTTCTTGGAAATTAGAAATATAAGGGCAAGGGTCCACGTTTTCAAGTGATTACTTGTGGTCTCTATTGTGGGAGAGTCCTATTGCTCAGTGAAGATAGATCGGTAGAGAACCTTTGTGTTATGGAGAGTAGATGGTGGACTCATCTCCTCATATGTCTCAGTGAATGGGTTCAGCCTGCAAACTTCATCTCAGATCTGCAGTTTAATCAATGAAATTGGAGTGTCTTTGGTTCTGGATCAGATGCAACATTGGTTGAACAGTTTCTCATTTGTCCTGAAAATGAATTTCACTCTTGCAGGAAGCTTGTAGCAAAACCACTGTGGTGAGAAAGATGTTGTAAAACCACAAAAATGCTGGAGGAACTCAGCAGGTCTCACAGCGTCCATGAGAGGCAAAGATATATAACCGAATTTGTGGGCCTGAGCCATTCTACAAGGTATGAGGAAAAAGCAGACAGCTGTGAAACTATAGGCCATTTTATGTCAGGCCTCTGCCTGGAGACCGGCTACAAGAGCAGATCGAAAACTTAAAACTTACCTTTCAGACAGCAGCCCTAAAGGGCTGCTCTAGTGTCACATTCATATTGAGAGGCAGCTAATAGTGCCCTCTGGACCCGATGGAGGTGGAGACTGGTGGCCTAGAGCCACCCATCAAAAATATGTGGCAATCCCCACTGTGACTCAGAAGCAGTATTGTAGCCAGTGGAAGGAGGAGGTTGTGGGAGACAATGGCAACGTTCTTTCCTGTGCTATAGAGCAGGGTGGACTTTTGCTGTCTTCCCTTCTCATAATCCCCCATGCAGCTGGAACCACTCTGTAGTTCCCAGAACAGTTCCAGCTGCATGGGGGATTATTGGAGGGAAAATGGCCATTGCTCTGCTGTGTTTTGAGTGCAGAGAGCAGCCCATAAGGCCAAAGCAGCCCGATGAGGCTGTCACAGCCCATACCCGCCAATTCCTGATGCCTCCTGCTGCCCCGACGGCTCTCACCGCCCCCCACTGTTCTGAGGGCCCCAGCTTCCCCACTGGCCCCTGCTGCCTCGATGGCTCCCATCCACTACCCCTGCCTTGAGGGAGTCATGGGGGGAGAAGGGTGAGTGGGCATCATCATCCCGCCCCTAACCAGCCACTTGCAGCGGCTGTACTTTCAGGTCAGGCAGCAGAGTGCAGGGCTCCACCTATTACCCTTCTCTGAGAAAGGTTGGAATTGGTGCCTCGGAGCAGGCCGCAGTGCACTCAGAGAGATAAGTCTTTAGTCGTAAGGGTGAAGAACCTCCGCCTTTACAGATGGGTGTTTTCCCTACTTGAAAGTGCTGATGGTTAAAGGGTGGAGCAGATGTTGTGGTCAAGCCTGCTTAACACCAGACTACATTAAAATTGGGTGTTTTAAATTAGTTAAGATCTCAGCTTGCATGCCATCTTGAACCATGTAAAAGATGAATTTCAGCAAATTTTGAGATAATGCTTCACACACATTCTGTATTGATGAAGTTTTAATGAGATTACTGCTCCCAGCATTCCTCTCTCAATTGATGTATGGTGAAGACCATACCCTCCATGCATGTAGATGGCTACAATCCCCACTGTGACTCAGAAGCAGTATTGTAGCTAGTGGAAGGAGGAGGTTGTGGGAGACAATGGCAACGTTCTTTCCTGTGCTATAGAGCAGGGTGGACTTTTGCTGTCTTCCCTTCTCATAATCCCCCATGCAGCTGGAACCACTCTGTAGTTCCCAGAACAGTTCCAGCTGCATGGGGGATTATTGGAGGGAAAATGGCCATTGCTCTGCTGTGTTTTGAGTGCAGAGAGCAGCCCATAAGGCCAAAGCAGCCCGATGAGGCTGTCACAGCCCATACCCGCCAATTCCTGATGCCTCCTGCTGCCCCGACGGCTCTCACCGCCCCCCACTGTTCTGAGGGCCCCAGCTTCCCCACTGGCCCCTGCTGCCTCGATGGCTCCCATCCACTACCCCTGCCTTGAGGGAGTCATGGGGGGAGAAGGGTGAGTGGGCATCATCATCCCGCCCCTAACCAGCCACTTGCAGCGGCTGTACTTTCAGGTCAGGCAGCAGAGTGCAGGGCTCCACCTATTACCCTTCTCTGAGAAAGGTTGGAATTGGTGCCTCGGAGCAGGCCGCAGTGCACTCAGAGAGATAAGTCTTTAGTCGTAAGGGTGAAGAACCTCCGCCTTTACAGATGGGTGTTTTCCCTACTTGAAAGTGCTGATGGTTAAAGGGTGGAGCAGATGTTGTGGTCAAGCCTGCTTAACACCAGACTACATTAAAATTGGGTGTTTTAAATTAGTTAAGATCTCAGCTTGCATGCCATCTTGAACCATGTAAAAGATGAATTTCAGCAAATTTTGAGATAATGCTTCACACACATTCTGTATTGATGAAGTTTTAATGAGATTACTGCTCCCAGCATTCCTCTCTCAATTGATGTATGGTGAAGACCATACCCTCCATGCATGTAGATGGCTACAATCCCCACTGTGACTCAGAAGCAGTATTGTAGCTAGTGGAAGGAGGAGGTTGTGGGAGACCATGGCAACATTCTTTCCTGTGCTGTAGAGCAGGATGGACTTTTGCAGTCAATACTTTCCCCGATTTGAAGGTCATCGTATGGCACCTCCGAGGGTCCCCTGACAATTTTCTCTCTTCCCAGACATGGGAGTAAGTTTGAAACTCATTATCACCAAGTTTTATTTAGAACATAGCAACTAGATTTTCGGTTTCTATTTTAGTAGATGGAATTTTTTTTACAAAATAAACTTTATTCATAATAAAAAAATATATACAAAGGAAAATAGTGTCACCTTCATTTTGTTACTTTGTACATTTTGTACATTGTTTGTTGACAGCTGGCCCTATTGAATTCTTCCCCATTAGATATGGTGGTGGGGCTGCTGTGGAGTGAAAAGCTGGCTGTATGATGGATACGAGGGCAGTGTCACAGATGAAAAATCGTTTGCGGCCTCCCTTCCAGTGGGCTCTGACCACCTTTACAGGATTTGTCTTGGTTCTTAATGGAGTGTTTTGTAGATTGCGTTGACAGCATAAAACAGTCCACTGCATGACATGTTATCAGCGATTTTCTGGACTTCCCACTCACCATCTATTTTTTGAGTTTATGGGTCAGTGTTGGACTTTAGCCTTCATGCATATGCAGACTGGTTCTTTTGCCTACAGGCATTGGGGAGCTTCCATTAAAGAGGCAGTTTGCTTTTGAGGCAAATCAGTACCTTAATCTCCTGGTTTTCTTGCCATGTCTGTCCTCATCCTTGCTCTCTCTCTCTCTCTCTCGCTCTCGCTCTCTCTCTTGTAGAACAAGAAAGAATCTCTTCACAGGTGCTAGTTATTGTAGAATTCAGGGCAGTCAAGACCCTTTGTAAGTCCTGTTTGCAGTCTAAAAGGAATATTTGCAAGCTCTTTGAATATGAATGCTACTTTTCTTGCAACAACATTTGTGTTATTACACTTGGTTTTGGGATCAGCTTGATGGTGGTAATCATTGCTACCGGTTTTGATAATCTGACAGGTGTGCTCAAACCCCAGCAAGTGTGCCTTCAGTTTATGGTAAACTAATAGGGACTAAAAACAGACCCAAATTTCTATCTTACTATGCCATGAAAAATGTAGGCCTCTCTAATGCCAAAAGTATATTGCTGGAGGAACTCACTGCATCAGGTTTAATCTTTGGAGGGAAGTGGGCTGTCGACATTTTGCGTAGAAACTCTGCATCTCAATTCAAAAAAGGACTGTCTAATCATCTTTTAAAACAGCTCAGATGAAAAGCTTAGGAAGCTGTTCATGCAAATAGGTGACACATTTACATTTAGAATTGAACGGTTCTCTTCACTGAAGGCATGTGATCTAGCTGTCAACAAAACGTGAGTAACAGGCTTGGATCCTTGAAATTTGGGTTTTGTCTTCAACAATCCTCGAAGGTGTTAAACATTAGCCTTTTTTAAACTGCAGCACCTGGGTAGCCCTCCTGGGATCCAGGTGCGATTATTGGGGCAAAGGTGCTGGAAGTACCTTTTAAATTGCAGGGGATTAACCCATTGAATCATCAACCTGGTGATTTAATGGGGATCCTGCCCTGCAATGACGCATCACACACTCACCAGAGGTACCGACGGTTGTTTGGATGCTGGCTGCCTGGTGACGCTCGCATGCAAACCCTGACATCACCAGAATAAGTAGGTTGGTCATTTTCAAATCACCTATGGACGTGACCTAGGTAAGTTTAACTGGGTTCCCTGACTACCTCTGAGGTAGGTCAGGGATCTGGTTGTATTCCAACGGAGTTGACTGGGTCAGACCGTTTCTAACTGCCGCGTAACTGGGGCATTAACTGGGCAAATTCTCCGGTTAACCCTATTTTACATGACAGTTTGAAAGGGCCTAATTAAAATCATCCCAAGAGTAAAACCCATTCATTATCTTTAAACTGAGCTGACAAACTGAAGGCAAGTGTGGTTGGATGATCCTCTTCATGTGACCTCCAGAGTTGAGTTCCAATTTCAAATGAAAGAAAAGAGCACATGACTTAAAGTTGCAGTTACCAAAAGCATGAGATTATGGATATCATGAAACGTTGTGGCATTTTACATCATATAATCTTTGGCAGTTTTTTAAAGTTTATTTGGGGAATTTTTCAGTTTCAATACAATAAAGCTCCAATAATCTAGCACACTGAAAAATATGGTGGCAGAGTTTCCAGATTATTGGTATCCCAGCATATTTGGGAGCCGGCTGCGGCATATTCAGAAAGATACACCTTTAGCCATAAGGCGAAGAACTTCTGCCTTTATAGATGGGTGTTTTCCCTGCTTGAAAGTGAGAGAAATCCACTGAGTCCACACCAACCATCGATCACCCATTTACACAAATCCTATGTTAATTGTAGCTTATATTCTCCACACATTATCATCGTTCCAGACCCCCACCCCGATTCTATGATTCACAAGTACTTTAGGTGCAACCTATACTGGCCAGTTAATGCAGCAGCCCATGTCTTTCAGATGTGCAAACTAGTTGGTGCCCCAGATCAGGATTGAACCTGGTGCTGTGAGGGGATGCTCCATTGACTCACCACAGTGCCACATTTATTCAGTTGTAAAATAGTTTCATTCACTTTTTGTAAATGTTATCTGAATTGTCATAAATTCTCCAGTGAATCTGGTAAGTTTCAAGGATCGGCAGAAATCAGAGCCCCGATGAGGTTTGAGATTGCAGGAGAATTGGTGCTCAGGTGACGTTCGAGAGGACCTGGTTAGGTACAAGTGTGAGTGGGAACTCAGGTCCTGGGGAAGTTCAGGGGAAGGTAGGAACTGTAATTCTTTTTTGAGATTCAGAGGAATATGATGAAGTGCCAAACCACAGGGAATTTCAACGAGCAATAAAGCAGATTAGTCTTGCAGATTTGATAAGCATTGATTCAGGCAGGACGTATGCGCCAGGAACCATCGTCACATATGCTAGTTGCTGGTATTGGGCTGTTGCCATGAGGTATTGGACTTGTCTTGTGGTAAAGCAGGTTGGTGATTTACTCTTAAAACCTGGTAATTCATTGGGAGGAATGTGCATTGTCCTGATATTCCAGGTCCAGAACTACACATGCCATCTTTCATCATCGTGTAGTCATTACACAACAGCCACCATACAGATCTGACAGAATGAGATCTTGGTTCATTGGGAAATGTGTCCAAGATGAGTGGAGCAAACATTCTTCTGCATCCACTAAAGGAGGACAAATGTATTGGTAGCTCCTAGCTCATGCACAGTACGCAGGGGTACTCCGATAGGGTCACCAGGCTGGCTTAGGAATAGGTGACAAAGAGAGTCATAGGGTAGTCGTGCAACAGAGAAAATGACCTTCAACTCACCTTGTCTATATTGACCATTAACTACCTGTCCATTCACCAGTACTGTAACTTTCTAGCCCTTAGTAATTGAAGTGCTCTCCCTGACACTTGATAAATGCTCTGAAAGCAACACTACTCACTCCAAATAAATAAAAAAAATCAGATTGCATCTTAATCTATGACGCTTTACCTGAAATTTATGCCCTCCAGTTTTACTCATATCTGCTCAGGGGATTACTTACTCCATTCCCCTTATTATATTGTAGACCTCTATCTGGACACTTCCCCTCCCACATAACTCCCACCCCAGGGTAAACAAACTCAGCTTCTCACAATGGCAATATAAGGTGAATCTGCTCTGACTTTCTCCAGTGCAACACGCTTTGCCTAAAGGGTGTTGACTGGGGTTGCCCACAAGTCTCCAATTGTTGTTAGCCAATGTTTAAACTGAAGCCACTGGATATCTCGCACTTACCGAGGACTCCGAGAGAGCCATTGGGACATTGGTGTACACAATGTGGCAGTGCTCATTCTGATAATCACCTTTGTGTGTGGCTGTGCATGGAGCCAAGGTATGAGAGCACCAAGTGCTGCTCCATGTGGAGTTCTACCTGTCCCGGATATTGTGAAGGATAGGCCTGGCCCCCATTGCCATGCAATGTCCCAATTAGCTGAACATTGCCGTACTACCTATCATCATGGAAACGGTTTTCCAGGTCAACATCTTTGACCTCAAGGCCATTAGGCAGCGGTCAGCAAGGAATGTCCTGCAGAAAGTGAGAGAGGAGGACTTGATGGATGTAGTGGGATGGTTTCTTGAGCAGACCATGCCGGTCAACTGGCAGAATGCCTCATCACCAGGGCTCACTAACAAGGACTTGGCCTGGCTGACGATGAGAGGGGCCCTCCCAGTAAGATCCTTCCTGCATCACCTTTCTTGCACGCTGTCCTTGGGACAGCTGCAGTGGGGTGGAGACTGTCGCCCTCATCTTTGCCGGAAGCAGATTCACAAGGAGGGTGCGGAGAGAAATACAGGGAGCTTGGTCACGGTTCATCCCCGGCATGCAGCGTGACAGAAGACTTCTTGATTTTACGGACTGTTCTGAGTCCAACATTCAGAACTGCTGGAAGACTGGCAACCGGGTGAAGGACGCCCCTTTGGGTCGGCCCGAAACCGGTTGGCCTGAGATGCCCGTCGGAGAATGCGGCCGAGTGGCACGTTCCAGGGCTGCAGGACTGGTGCAGCCAACACAAGGTCACTGTGGGGAAGTTTAGAGCCTCCCCCCTCCCCCTCCCCCACCTTTGCTGGGCTCTGTGGGGCTGCCATGGAGGGGAGGCTCTTTCAACCAACAGAGAGATGGGAGGAACAACAAGGTGCCACATGGGTCGAAACAAAGGATTAAGTTAGAAGGTAACATGTTCACTGATGACTGTCACCACGTAAACGTTATTTAGACAGTCTTTTCCCCTGTATTGTCAATAATTTACGCTCTATGATGGAAGCAAGGAATGGAAATCCTTGAACAGTTCCTTCCCTGTGCAGTTCATCATGAATAGAGTATTTGGAGAGAACAAAAAGTGATGTCATCCCAGAGGAAAGGCATTTCGGGGAAGCAGAAACAACACGCTCTCTAGCCAAGTACGGAAACGGCGGTTCTGTTCTCTGCGCTTTGATCTTGGGAGCAGAACGAACCCCCACCAGCCCGCCAGGCAAGCTCAGGTGGCCGAGCGTGGGGGCGACTGGACGGGTGCGTGCGAGGGAGCGGCGCGGCTGCTTCTGGCCGGGGTGATTTTCCAACGATTGGAAGCCACGGGGTTGTTTCATTTTCGTTTGTCGGACCTCACTGCAACCAGTCGCGGGGCCCTCGAGTGCCGCCCATTGAGGACGATGAGGGCAGCGGCTGTGGGCGTGCAGCTACTGCTCGCTCTTCAGGTGAGTGGATGAAGACGGTCACCTGCAAAGGGCAAAAGAGGGGGGGGGGGGGGTGCTGGGACCTTTCAGGGAACTTTCAGGGAACTTTCAGGGAACAGCTGAAACGGGCGGCGGATGGAAGGAGCCGGCTCTGTGCTCCCGTCGGGGCGGGGGGGGGGGGGGGGGGGGTGGGGGGGGTGGAAAGTTACGGGGTGGAAAGTTACGGGGGGGGGTGGAAAGTTACGGGGTGGGTGGACTGGCTTCACTTTATTCGCCTCCCAGCCCGCAGTCGGAGCTCGCAGGGCTTGTTGCCAATTGTCAGTGAAGAGTCCTCGCTTGGCGCTCACGTCAGCCTCCTGGCTTTCTCAAAAGATTTTAAATTCCAGGAGTCACGACTATTTGAACACCCACGGTGGTCGGGGCATCGCCCGTGGGGTTGACGCGAGTTCGGAGTGTTAGAAACAGAAGTCCCTTCACAGAAATTGCTCCAGACAAAAATTGAGAACAAAGAACATTTATTTTACAACAATGCAAAGTTGGGTGCTTCCCCTTACCCTGGGAATACACACACACACTGGGGCTCACCCAACTTTTATACAGTTGATTTCAGTATAGGAATACCCTCCCCCTTACATTCTTCTGCCTCCTGCTGGAGAGGTTTGGCATTAGGCAATCCTTCCTGCCTACGTGCAATTTCAGTATACTTGGAGGACCAGGGGGTATCCTGTCGTGTTCCATCATTGTCCTTATTCACACCTTCCTGATTCTCGGGCTACAGTCTCTTGGTATGCAGAGTTGGCTCATCCTGTCTAGGGTTGGCTAATTTAAAATGTATAAATCTGTGTAAGGTTAGCTAATTAGATATGTAGGACTTGGTACTTCTGTCCAGGGCTAGGAGACCCTTATCTGATCCAGACTACCTCAACTTCCTACATTCTATTGTTCCTTACCACTCCTTATCTTAGTCTTATGGTGGCTCTTGTCACAAAGACTAGAAGATTCTTATGTTAATCGTGCTTTCCTGCATCCTAATCCCCAAGCTCATCCCATCTCCACAAGCCAAGAAACCCTGTCTATGTACGCACTTGAACATGAGACTCTCTGCCCACTGCGCCTTTTTGTGTTCAAGCCATCCAGCATCGTACGTCCTTGGCGGTGGTTAAAGCGTGTGGTTTCTCCAATCAGTGGGCGCCGGGTTGACTCGGACACTTCTTTCCACCCTGGAAAGGTTATGGGCAGAACGGTTCCACTCACTGAATGTGAACTCCCCAGGAGGCTTTAATAAAGATATCAAATTTATGAAATGAGAGCAGCCAATTAAAACTGGTTCAGTTTCTCAATGATATTTGTCTTGTGCAGAGGATGAGCTTCTTTGAATGGCAAATGCCCCCCCCCCCCCCCCCTAGTGTATGTGATTAGTGAGGATGGTGGCTCATGTCGGCATATAGCTTTACACGGAGCTATGATTTCCAAACTGTGCTCCTAGTAGTTTTTTTTTACAGCAAATGTTGTTATTTGATAAAGTAGAAGTTCATTTAACAGCCAATCCACAGTTGCTGTAGGTGTAAAGGAGAAGCCGAAAGTTGGAAAACCATGGAAGGAGATAAAGAGTTATGGTTTCAGATTCAATGGGCCTCATTCGAATTCGAAAGAGGACAAAAGTTAAGTTGAAGGAAGGACAGGGAATGGCACTCACAAGGAAAACTGGCGTGAGCAGGGAGATGTTATCGAGTCAATGAACCACGTTAGAGTCCGGCACTCTTGATAAGGAGTTTGTACCTTCTCTTTTTGTGTTTGCATAGGATTCCTCCGGGTGCACTGGATTTCTCCCACGTTCCAAAGATATTCGGGGTTTGTAGGTTAATTGGTCACACGGTGTATTTGGGTGGCACAGGCTCATTTAAGGGCCTGTTACTGTGCTGTTACTCTAAATTAAAAAAAAACATTGTATGAGAGTTGTCATCTGATCAGTGACTGAATGTGAGAATATAGACCTAAGAATCTAAGTGAGTGGTTCTCAAAGGGTTGCCATAGCTGCTTTGTGGTTAGTAAGGGATGTACATGAGTGGAGGAAAAAAAAGTTGAGAACCACTAATCTTGAAGAAAGACATGTCTGACTGGTTATGTCTAGACATGTCCTTTACACCCAGGGTGAGGAATGAAAACAATGTTCTGCTATTGTTACAGATGAACAACTCACATGAAGTAACCTTCTCTTGTTGCCGCAAACTGCCCCAGCATCAGACTTTAAAAGTCCAGAACAAATGAATCCTTTGAGGATAAGAAGTGCAGGAGTGCACTTGAAAAATCAGACATGAGATTAAGATGGCAGGGAAGATGAAGGAAAATCCCAGCGTTTTTTTTATTAAGAGTAAAAAGATGGCAAGAGAGAGAACTGATTCCGTCAAAGGTTGACAGAAATCCCTTTAGAGCCACAAGGTGACATTTTAAATGAGTAGGAACAAGGCCGGGAAGTGGGGCTTAGTGGGTAAATGGATTAGCTCATGATTAAATGGCGGGGCAGACTCGATGGGCTGAATAGCCAATTTCTGCTCCTATGTCATGGTTTTATGGAACATTTCTCATCTGTCCATCTTGAGGAGAAAATCATGGAAGTAGAAGAATGGAAGGAAATGAGTTGTAAAGTTCTGGACCATGTAACAAGTACCAGGAAAGAGGGTTTAGCAGCCTCGGAGTGAATTAAAGTTGATAACTCCCAGGGTTTGATGAAGTGTATCTTTTGCACCTTGTCAGAAGCTAGGGAGGCAATTGCAGAGAACCTTGCTGATTATTTACATCTCTTTGCCTTGCTGGAGGACTGGAGGGTGGTTAATGTTATGCCATTAGATAAAAAAGGCTGCAAGGACAAGCCAAGGAACCATAGGCCAGTGAGCTTGGTGTCAGTGGTTGGAAAGTTGCTGGAGGAGATTCTGAGAGACCATATCTACCATCATTTGGACTGATTGGGGGAGGGGGGGGGAAGTACATGACATATCCCATAAGTTTATTGATGAGGTGATGAAGAGGATTGATAAGGACAGAGCAGTGGACTTTAGCATTCAGAGGGCCAAGAAGCATCTGGATGGAACCAGTGAGTTGGTGTTTCTGGTTGAGAAACTTCAAGCAAGACAGGATATGTATATAAAGAGGAGAGGGAGGAGGGGAGGGGTGTCAGGGGCCAGTGGGTGATCAGTGGATTGAGAACAGGTGAAGGAGCCAGATGGGAGAAGACAAGGTGTGTGGTAGAATTGGGGGACAGAGGCAGGTAACTGACCAGTGGCAAATAGAGAGAAATAAGTAAGAGAGAAAACATGGAGGTGGGTAGGGGCAGATTGAGCCAGGTGAGGACGAGAGAGAAAATGTGGCCTCCGCATAAAATGTGGCACTCCACAGGTTTAAATGCTGGTCAAAATCTGATCAATGTAATGCTTTATGGTACTAGCCATTACTCTTTACTAACACCCTAACATCATCCTGTTTTTTTTAAATCCTCTGCATGTATGAACAGAACTCTTAAAGAAGGTGTAATGTAGAGCAAATGTTTACTCTCAGCTCTCTTGTATTTCTCTGTCACTCATTGGACTCTGCTCTACCAGAGAAAAGGCCTCAAAGACCCATCTATCTCTTGGAAGAGTCCAGTCTCCTTCTGCCTGAATAGGTGCAGGACTTGCGTGGGCCCCTTTCACTGTGGGCAGTCTATTCCTCACCACAGTTTAAAAAAAACAGAAAGGCTGGAAGCACTTAGCAAGTCACGTGACATGTGTAGAAAGAGAAGCTGGCTTGTCCTTTCAAGTCGATGCCAATGGTGGACCTTGTGTAAGCTTTTCATTATCTTACCTGTTTGGAGGATTGTCCTCTGGGGATGGAGGAAGTAGCTGGTAATAATGAAGAAAAAAATGGGAGTGATGTAACAGAGGCAGGGATGGGTGGGGAGGTGAAGACGGAGCAGTAGCAGTGTGGGTGAGTGTGTGCCTGGTTAAGTTTATGCTAAGCAGAAAAACATGGCAATGCTGCTGAAGCTGCCATTGGGGCAGATCGACAGAGAGCGAGGAGAGGAGACACACTGCTGCTCTGTGGGGTTCTAACGCCCAGTTCAACTATTGACGCTTAGGTACAGGCTTTAAACTGTCTATTAAAGAAGCCGATGGTGGTTTATTTTAAAATCCTGCAACTGCGGTGTCCGGGCCAAAGATGGTGGCGACTGTGGTTAGGAAGAAGAAGCAGAGGAGACCACCTTATGGGATGGTGATCACGGCAGTGGACCAGTAAGGGACTTTGTAGCTAAAGAATCCACAGGTAACAGGTTGTTGATGACTCGAGGCAAGGAACCCATGCGGGCTGCTGGTGACTGCAGTCAAGGAACTCCCACCAGGCTCTGGACTGGTGGAGACTGGCTCAAGACTAGCTGAAGGAGGTATACCAGGTATTGGAATCTGGATGTGATGGGGTGCCAAGGGTGCTGAAAGCTTCCTGATCGTGTCAGCGGTTTGGATCTGGAGCTCAAGTTGCTGATTTTGGACTGGACTCTGTGTGGCTGCAGGATCGCTGGAGGAGACTCCACGGACACTCAGTGACTCGGGGGGAACTCTCTTTTTGCTTCTTTTTCTCTGACTATCAGAGGTGCCTGGCAATTTCCACTGTTGGTGAATCTTTCGGCTTTGCAGCAGGCTCAAGCAGTAATATGCATGTTTCACTAAGACAATAATGAAATCTTGAAAGCTGTATTTGAAGTGCTAAATGGGTCACCACGTGCATGGTAAGATCATAAATTTTCCTGCCTATTTGCCCCATTCTGTGGGTCTCACTCTTGGAGGTGACCACTCTCTCCACATCTTTTGTTACAGTGGCCCTAAAGGACTTCCTGCCTCTTCATTCTATTTCTACTGTTGTGCAAGGTTTACTTCCTGAATGCTTCTCACTAATGAGAACTTCCGCTGTCCTGCCCCTGTCACGTGACTCTTTCCCACAATGTATGTTACTGCTAAGAGACCACCAGAATATAAAACTGTCCTCATGCAGACATTCCACTGCAAAGTATTGGCAGATGTCGTTTTACTTCTTTCTGGGTATAAATCACCTTATCAAATCCCTTTTTGACTGATGTGGCTTTTGGATTAAAACTAATAGGTATATTGCATATTTTGTGTGCATGTCATTGTTCAAGTTTGTGAACAATGAATACTTACAAATATAAGAAATGTAAGGGTAGCCATAACAACTCATTTAAAAATCTATTGGGAAAATAATATTCTAAACTGATTAAATATGATTAATTTTCATAATTTACTAGAATTTGATTATTTAAAACCTATTTTATTCAAACCTTTCTTGTAGAAGTTTGACTTATTGTAGTGTGGAATGTTTTGCAGAATGTGAAAGGTGCTGATCTATCCACCTCACTCACTTGGTCACATCAAGGCTTCAGGCGATTCAAAAGGCAGGGTCAATGTGGGCCCGACCAATATAGATCTGAAGTTTCGACACAGTGCTGTGACAAGTGTCCAGCAGGTGAGTGTGACATCCAAGCAAGTGGAATGTAATCTTGTGCAAGAAGCTGCTTGACTTTGGAGGGAAGTTTGGTAAGAACAGGCAAGGAAACATTGGACTTAAAAGAATGAATGAAGTTTATGTACAATGTTCAGATGCAATCAAATTCTTACTTCCTGTAGCTACCCAGATGCATAAAATATACTCTGTACACAAGTAGAGAGAAAAAAGAAAACAAATATAAAAGAGAAAACTTAATAAATATTCACAGTTGGCCAATGTGCAAAAATAAATGTGCTGAGTCAATAGTGATATTGAAGTTGTATACATCTATCTTTCTCCACTGTATGGCTTCTCCGTGTCCTGCCACGGTAATGGATTTGTTGGACTCAATAATGGCCACCTAAATTAAAGCATTAATATTAATTAAAATAAAAATAGATGAAAGAAAACAGACATCTACCTTCATTTACTTATTTAGCAAATATCAGTGACATAATTTAAGAGAGATGAATGGTGCTACATCCATCAGTTATGGCTGGCGACTGAGAGCGCACGTGGTACATTTTACCTCAGTGGTGAGTCCAGGGGCTGGGGAGGGGGTCACATGGCCTGTGAGGCTGGGCTTGTCAAAAAATATGTTGTTTCGTGGAAGTGTTACAGTGCAAATATTGCCATAAATTGCATTTAAAAATTACTAGATTATTGGAAAAAAGGAAGAGAATGTGAGGCAGTGCATGTGGTTCCTTGTCCATTCAGAAATCTGATGGCGGGGTGGGGGAAGAAGCTGTCTTTTTGCCACTGGATGTTCATCTTCAGGCTCCTGAACTTCTTTCCCAATGGTAGCAGTGTGAAGAGGGCAACCCTATATATAATATCCCAGATTTTATTTCTGACCTGAAATATTTATTGTACTTGTACCAAGATACAGTGGGGGAAAAAAGTTGTTTTGTGTGCTATCCAAGCAAGCTAACCTACGACAGGTTAGTCCAAAATAAAAGTACAGGAAAAGGTTCAGTTAAAAATAATACAAGGGCACCATCATTTACCAATGAGAAGTCCATTCAATGATGAGAGTAGGGAAGAAGTTGTCCTTGAATCTGGGGGTGTAGGCTTTCAAACTCGTGCATTTTCTGCCCATTGGGAGAGAGAGCAGAGAGGGTGACCGGGGAAGGATAGGTCTTTTAATGTGTCAGCTGCTTTTGTGAGGCAGAAGGAAGTGTAGACAAAGTTGATGGGTTCAGATAATTGCCACATTGTCTCCACTTTTGTTGTCATGTCCTTTTGTGCTCTATAAGACGGGCTTCCCTAATTTACTCCTGATCTTTGCCCGTGACCTTCAAGTGATACTCGCACATTGAGGATGTAGATCTTTCATGATATGAAAACCCATTACTTTTTGGTTTTGATAAACTAGGTTAATTTGCGGTACTAACTTCAGGCATGGTGGCTGAGTGAGATTTAGTGGAAGATAGGTTATGGAGAACAGAGCTTGAGGTGAGCAGAAGTACTTGGAAGGAAAGGGATGGGAGGTTGGAGACATTTGGAAGATTGCAGTTTGGAGGTGAAAATAACTCACAGCTGAGGAGGGAACTAGACACCCTCTGCGATGGAGAATCTGATAGAATAGAAAAACGGAATATTATAAATGACATTAAGCTATAAAATGATTTTCATAAAAGAAGTGTAAAAAATAGCATGCTGGTGTAATTGAGAAGTAATTGAGAATGGAAATCTTTTATTGCAAGGGGGCTGAAGTATTAGTCTCAGGAAGATTTGTTTGAACTATCTTGAGCGTTGGTAGAACCGTTGAAATACTACATATAATTTTGTATTTTTTGTTTAGAGTAAGACCGATTTGCCTGAGGCATTGCAGGGAAGGTTTATTTCATTGATTACTGGAGTGCGCCAGTTTAGTCTTGTGAGGAAATATTGAACAACATGGCATTTTTAAAGAATTGGAGGCAATGCTATTGAAACGTACCAGAATCTAAGGGAATTTGACATGGGAGGTGTTATGAGGATGGGTGATTCTTGAGACATGGTTTTACAATAAGATGTTGACCTTCTGGACTGAGTTGAGGAGGAATTTTCTTCTTGTGGAGGGTAGTGAAACTTAGAAATCCTCTACCTCAAAGAACTGCTGATGTACTGTGTCTGTTGCAAGGTGAGACAGGTTTCTGGACCACAGTAGATTGAAGTATGTTAAGAAAATGTATGAGCCCAAAGCTAAGGTTAACCATAACCTTACTGTATGGTGGAGAAGGCTGAAGGGATTGCTTGTTATAGCATTGCTCATTCTGATTTTTCTTATGTTCAAATTGCAAGCTTCTAAGTGTGCTTCCACTTTGATGAAGGTTCAACATTTGGATGAATTTGAATCATTTGTAAATGGAGCTTTTCAAACGTTGTAATACAATTACTTGCCTGTTAGCCCACTGGAGTTTTGCTTTGTTCATGAGCCTATCTCTTCATTTGTAGAGTGGTGTGACACTACCCCTTGAGTGGTGTGGTGCCAATGACCTTGGGCTCAACGTTAGCCAAACCAAGGAGATAATTGTGGACTTCAGGAGGAAGTCAGGAGAACAAGATCCATTCCTTGTCGAGGGCTCAGTAGTGGAGGGAGTCAAGAACTTCAAATTCCTGTGCGTCAAAACCTCCGCTGATCTGTTCTGGAGCCTCCATGTCGATGCAATCACAAAGAAGGCTCGCCAGTGGCTATACCTTGAGGTGTTTGAGGAAATTCTGCCCCGTGCTGTGAGTGTACCTGAGGCTCCTCCCTCTTGACCTTGTATAAAGCCTCCAACACCTGGATTACAGCACAGGATGAGGTCTACATTCATTGTGAATTAAAGCCTGTAGATCAGTGACTCCATCTCAGTCCCTAGAGTTAGTTACAGCGTCAATTTTATTCACAATATTTTTTTTATTTTTCATTGCCAACAATGGACCAACTCTTGAAACTTGATAAGCTGGAAATTGACACCTAGTCTCCTGAAGCCTCGGACGGTGTCGAACTCTGGTTACGCTGTTTTGAGGTCTTCAAAACCCAGACGGCATCATGGCCACTGACACAAACAGACTGCATCTACTCTTCTCCCAGGTCAGACCCTGAGTATTCCCGATGATCAGGGATGCCTCCACGTATATGGAGGCAATGGACATACTCAAGGGACAATGCAGGGAGAAAGTTAATGAGCATATGACAGGCATATTCTAGCCACCTGCAGACAGCGACCGGGCGATAAGTTCCTTTGGGCCCTGCGAGGATTCACGCGGGTGTGCCACTTCCAAGCAGTATCGACTGCCCAAACTGCGGAGGACATGATTCGGGAAGCCTACGTTGCAGGCATCAGGTCAGACTACGTGCGCCAGAGGTTACTGGAATAGAGTAAGTTAGACTTAAAGTGGGTGGATAATCTTGCAAGGTTGCAGAAGATCACCCTTCGCAACTTGGAAGCGTACTCCGTGAAAGGCCCGGGGCCCACAAGGGGGTTGCCATCTTGGGACGCGGAGCTACAGGCCACCAATCTGCTACCGCACCTGATTAATGAACCCACTACAGCTGCTGTCTTCCAGGAGCACACAAAGTGGTACTTCTGCGGCCAGGCAAAACATCCCCGAAAAAGCTGTCTGTCCAATTTCACCTTGGCACCTTTAATTAGGCAGATCGGCCTGTGGCCTACTTCTCCCACCCCCTCCAGGGCCCTGAAGTCCAACACTTGAACACTTGTCTAGAGAGAAGGAAGTTCAGGTGATGATTGAGGAATCTGCCATACACCATCGGGGATGTCAGAAACATGACCAGGGACTGCAGGTTCTGTGTGGAGTGCAAGTCGCAATTGTATCAACTAGATAGGGTGTATCTGATTTAAAGAAAACCACACTGCTCTTCGAATGCCTATGCCTGGACTTCAAGGGCCCCCTTCCCTCCACCAATCGCAAGGTGTACTTCCTCACGGTCATCAACGAGTATTCAAGGTTCCCCTTTGCCATGACATGACCATCACCGCAGTCATTGGTGCACTGTGCAATTTGCTCACCCTGTTTGGGTACCTGTCGTATGTCCACAGCAACTGAGGGTCCTCGTTCATGAGTTCATGAACTCATTGGTTGCACCAATACCTGCTGGCTAGAGGTATTGCCACCAGCAGGATTGTGAGTTATAACCCATGGGGTAATGGCCAGATGGAGAGAGAGAATGGCATTGTATGGAAGGCCATCCTCTTTGCCCTTAAGTCCAGGCATCTGCCTGTCTCTCACTGGCAGGAGGTCTTTCCAGAGGCACTCCATGCAACCAGATCACTGCTATGTACTGCCACTAATGCTACCCCTTGAGCAAATTTTCTCCTTCCCCAGGAAGTCCACATCGGGGACTACCTTACCCTACCCTCCTGGCTGACATACCAAGGACCATCCTGCTATGAAAGCACGTGATGGGCCATAAAACCGACCCCCTGGTCTAAAGGGTCCAGCTTTTCTAATCAAATCCCCAATACTCGTACTTGGCGTACTCAGATGAGCATGAAGAAACTATCTCCATCCAGGACCTCATACATGCCGGGGGCCCCGAAGTGTATACCCCCAAAGCAGCAACACCCCCCCCCCTTCATGGACACGCAATACGCACTGTTGCATCCTTCCCCCACCGTGGACACTCCGGTTGAGTTGCTACGTTCCCAGCAGGTCGACACAGCACTGGAGACCCAGGACTCAACAATAGCCCTGACTACAACACAACAATCGACTCTCCTCTGGTTGATACAGAAGATTAAGCCACTGGGTAGGCTTAATCTGTAAGACTTTGTGCCCGATGTCATCCTGCCGCTGTTCAAAACAAAAAGCAAAGGGTGAATGTGGTGAGCTGCTGTACTCCTGGTTACCTGGCTCTGCCCCGTGCTGTGACCTGTGGCTCCTCCCTCTTGATCTTGTATAAAGCCTCCAACATCTTGACCCTTCCCCAAAAAAGCCTGGGTCACAGCACAGGACGAGGTCCAAGTTCATTGTGAGTAAAAGCCTGTTGATCAGTGACTCTGTCTCAGCCTCTCGAGTTATTTACTGCACGTCAGGTGTGTCACTGAAGACTCTCAAAAACTTCTACAGGTGTACTGGCTGGTTGCATCACTACTGGTGTAGAGGTGCCAACGTTCAGGACAAGGTAAAACTGCAGAGGGTTGTTAACTCAGTGCTAGACCACTCCATTGAGGACGTTTACAAGAGGTGATGTCTTAAGAAAACAGCCTCTATCCTCCAGCGCTCCCACCAAACGCCTGCCAGCATCCTCTCATACCTTGATGAAGGGCTCAAGCCTGTAACGTCGGTTATGTCTTTCTACCCTTACTACACGCTGCTGAAGATCCAGCTGCGCTGGATGGGTCACGTCTCCAGAATGGAGGACCATCGCCTTCCCAAGATCGTGTTATATGGCGAGCTCTCCACTGGCCACCGTGACAGAGGTGCACCAAAGAAAAGGTACAAGGACTGCCTAAAGAAATCTCTTGGTGCCTGCCACATTGACCACCGCCAGTGGGCTGATAACGCCTCAAACCGTGCATCTTGGCGCCTCACAGTTTGGCGGGCAGCAACCTCCTTTGAAGAAGACCGCAGAGCCCACCTCACTGACAAAAGGCAAAGGAGGAAAAACCCAACACCCAACCCCAACCCACCAATTTTCCCCTGCAGCCGCTGCAACCGTGTCTGCCTGTCCCGCATCGGACTTGTCAGCTACAAACGAGCCTGCAGCTGACGTGGACTTTTTACCCCCTCCATAAATCTTCGTCCGCGAAGCCAAGCCAAAGAAAAGAAGACATAAAGGACCTTGTTTGACCTGCTGAGTTTCTCCAGCATTTTGTGTTTTTTTACTTATTGTTGTAAGATGGTTTATGTGAATGTTTGCCCCGTGATGCTGCCAACAATGACTTGTTCATGACAATGAATTCTGATTCTTATTTTCTTTATTTGCATTTAAGGTTTTTATCTGAAGAAATCCTGCAGCAATACTTCAGAGTCCTCTTGTGATCCATGTGAAAGCAATTCATATACAGATGCGAAGAATGCTCTGAATTCATGTTTACGATGCAAAGCGTGCCAGGAAGGAAATGGTAAATAAATTTACTTGAAAGTTTCCAAGATGGTGATGAAAAGCAGAATGGCAAAAAGAACTCAACATCACCTGGATTCTCTGGCTAGGGCCTACTCTTTGAAAGGGCTTTTTTTTAATATAAAAGAAATTAATTCCCTGGAAATGACTGCTACTGGCAAAGCCACTATTTATTACCCATCCCAGGGTACCAAATGTTTGGTAAAGCTGAGCTGTCTTCTTCTAGGGCCTTGAATTGGTTCTTATAACCATCTTAACGTTTCCTAGATTTACATGTTAGGCGATAACTCAGCAAAGGATTGCACCGTTATCCAGCACTTCCTCTGTAACCATTTGACCATTAAATTTTTTAGAGACCCTTGGATAATGTTTTTCTTCACGTGTTTTTTTTTTCTATCTCTCTTTTCAATGTTTCTGCTGCCTCTGCCATCACCACACGTTCACTTCAAATCTTAACCACTTTCCTTTTCTCTTTTCCAGTCCCCTTCTCGGTCTTTGATCTCTGTGCTCTGGCTGCTAAACCTCTTGCAAAGGGAGCAGCTTCTCCCATTTCCTCTATCCCAAAGTCGCAGGCCCTGATAACCACGGGTATGGCCTGGGAGCAGGAGCACAGCAGAAAATTTTAATCAAGGAGTGGACGGTTGTGTGCATCTGGGGGGAGGGGGGGAATTCAATGAGGAGGTGATGCAGATGTATGTGTTTGTCCACATATGTAGACCATGAAGTTGTGTGAGAAGGTAACCAAACACCGTTACATGCAGCACGAACATTGGAGTGACAGATGTTGGTTCAAATGCATGCAGTAAAAGGGGGACTCCGCTTTGGGAATCTCCCATCTACTGCCACTCAGTTCATAGTTCCCACACACCACACTTCCTGTTTCTTCCTAAGATCCTCAAACATGCCTGTCTGGGCAGACATGTTGTTTCAGCCCGCTCCTGTCCCACAGAACTCATTTCTGCATACCTCTACACTATTTTATCCTCCCCTTGTTCAATCCCTTCCCACCTATGTTCGTGACACTTCCCATACTCCAATTTTCACCATGGGCATCTGGTCCCTATATACCTCCACCCCCCACCCCCCCCCCCCCTTGCCAACCCCACCACGAGGAAGGTCTCAAAGCCCTCCACTTCTTCTTTGATTCCAGGCTTATTCCCCTCCACCGCCACTCTCCTCTGTCTGGCAGAATTGGTCCTTGCCCTCAATATTTTCTCATTTGGCCTCTCCCACCTCCTTCAAACTAAAGGTGCAGCTATGGGCATCCTTATGGGTCCCAGCTATGCCTGCCTTTTTGTTGGCTATGTGGAGCGGTCCATGTTCCATGCCTATATTGTCATCCGTCCCCCTCTTGCTAAGTTGACAACTGCATTGGTGCTGCTTCTTACATACTGAGCTTATCATCAACTTTGCCTCCAGCTTTCACTCTGCTCTCAAATTTGCCTGCTCTAACACCTCCCTCCCCTTCCTTGATCTCTGTCTGCAACTCTGGAGATGGCAAGCTGTTGATATCAACTATAAACCCACAGGCTCTCACAATTACCTGGTCTATTCTTCCCACCCCATCACTTGCAAAAATGCCATCCCTTTCTCTCACTTCCTGTGTTTTGGCTGCATCTACTCTCAGAATGAGGTTTTCTTCATTCCAGGACAAAGGAGATGTCTTCCTTTTTCAAAGAAAGAGGCTTCCCTTCCTCCACACCAACCCTGCCCTCACTCGCTCCTCCCATATTTCACACACATCTGCTCTCACCCCATCTTCCCACCACCCAAATAGGGATAGATTTCCCCTTGCCATATAACCATATACAGCACAGAACAGGCCAATTTGTCCCTACTAGTCCATGCTGGAACAAATCCCCACCCTCCTAGTCCCACTGACCAGCACCTGGTCCATACCTCCAATCCTCTCCCCTCCATGTAATTATCCAGTCTTTCCTTAAATGTAAATAACGTCCTTGCTTCAACCACCTCTGCTGGAAGCTTATTCCACATCCCAATCACCCTTTGCATGAAGAAATTTCCCCTCATGTTCCCCTTATAATTTTCCCCCTGCAATCTCAAACCATGGCCTCTGGTTTGAATATCCCCCACCCACTCTTAATTGAAAAAGCCTATCCACATTTACTCACCCTTTTAAAATCTTGAACACCTCCATCAAATCCCCCTCAATCTTCTACGCTCCAGAGAAAAAAGCCCCAAGGCTGCTCAACCTTTCTTTGTAACTTAAACCCTGACATCCTGTCAACATTCTCGTGAACCTTCTCTGCACTCTCTCTATTTTGTTTATATCCTTTCAATAATTTGGTTACCAAAACTTCACACAGTATTCCAAACTTGGCCTCACCAATGCTTTGTACAATTTCATCATAAGATCCCAACTCCTTAATTCAATACTCCGATTTATGAAGGCCAACATTCCAAATGTCTTTTTCACCACTCTATCTACCTGAGTATCAACTTTGAGGGTACTATTTACCATAACTCTTAAATCCCTTTGTTGCTCTGCACTCCTCAATTGTCTACCCATTCAATGTGTATGACCTATTTAGATTTGCCTTTCCAAAATGCAACATTTCACACTTATCCGTATTAAATTCCATCAGCCTTTTCTCAGCCCACTCCTCTAGCTTTCCTACATCTCTTTTTAATCTACGGTAATCATCTTCTCTGTCCACAATACCACCAATCTTTGTATCATCTGCAAACTGCAAACTTACTTATCCAATTCACCACCCCTTCTTCCAGATCGTTAATTATATATAACAAACAATAGTGGACCCAGGACCGATCCCTGAGGAACTCCACTAGTCACCGGCCTCCAATTTGACAAACAATTTTCTACCAGTACTCTCTGACACCTCCCATCCAACCATTGCTGAATCTATTTCACTACCTCCTTATTTATACCTAATGCCTCCACCTTTTTTCCTAACCTCCTGTGGGGAACTTTGTCAAAAGCTTTACTAAAGTCTAAATAGACAACATCCACAGCCTTCCCTTCATCAATCTTTTTTGTAACCCCCCCTCGAAAAATTCTATAAGGTTTCGTCAGACTCATGGGTCTATAATTTCCAGGCTTACATTTGGACCCTTTCTTAAACAGCAGAACAACATGAGCCACCCTCCAATCCTCTGGCACTACCCCCGTGACCAGTGACATCCTAAATATCTCTGTTAATGGCCCCACTATCTGTACACTAGTCTCCCTGAGTGTCCTTGGGAATACATTGTCTGTACCTGGAAATTTGTCCACCTTTATCTTTTTTAACACAGCCATCACTACTTCCTCGTTTATACTTATATGATTCATGACCTCCCCACTATTTTTCTTTACTTCAACTGGTACAATATTTTTTTCCCTAGTGAATACCGAGGAAAAGAAATCATTAAAATTTCCCCCATCTCCTCTGACTTCTCACTCAGCCTAACCTCCCTATCAACAAGGGGTCCAATTTTATCCCTCACTAATCTTTTACTTTTAATGTACCTATAGGAACCCTTTGGATTTATTCTTACTCTGTCAGCCAAAGCCTCTACGTGCCTCTTTTTGGCCTTTCTAATTTCTTTCTTAAGATTTTTTCTACACTCCTTGTAGTCCTCTTTCAATTTCTCATCACCCTGGTGTTTATACCTCTTGTACACCTCCCTCTTTCTCCTAACCAAATTTCTAATAATCCTCGAAAACCAAGCCTCCCTATGACTTCCAGCCTTTCCTTTGATCCTCACTGGGACATATCTACTCTGTACTCTCAAAATTTCTTCTTTGAATATTCTCAATTTTTCATTTACATCCTTTCCTGAAAAAAAATCATGTCCCACTCAATACTCCCCAAAGCCATTCTCATTCCTTTGAAATTTGCTTTTCTCCAATCCAGAACCTCAACTTTAGGCCCTTCTTTGCTCTTCCCTAAAACTAATAGAGTTGTGATCACTAGACCCAATTTGCTCTCTAACATTAACCTCAGACACCTGACTTATCTCGTTCCCTAACAGGAAATCCAGTATTACACTGTCCCGAGTCGGTTCCTCTACGTATTGGCCCTCGCCTAACACTCTACCAGCCTCCATGTCCAACATATAATTCTCCGTAACTTCCGTTATCTCCACCGAGATCCCACCACCAAGCACCTTTTCCACCCCACCACTTTCTGCAGAGATTGGTCCCTATGTGACTCCCTTGTCCATTCATGTCCCTCACCACCCCCATCGCTTCCCATCGATCTCCCTCCTGGCACTCATCCTTGTAAGCAGAGCAAGTACTACATCTGCCCTTCGTCCCTCACTACCATTCAGGGCCCCAGACAGACCTTCCAAGTGAGATGACACTTCACCTGTGAGTCTGCTGGATTGGTATACTGTGTTCGGTGCTCCTGGTGAAGCCCTCTGTACATTGGCAAGACCCGACACAGATACCGTTTTGTTGAGCACCTATGCTCTGTCCGCCTGAGAAAGAGAGATCTCTCAGTGGCCACACATTTCAATTCTACATCCCATTCCCATTCTGATTATCCATCTATGGCCTACTCTTACATTAACATGAGGCCACACTCAAGTTGGAGGAACAGCACCCTATATTCCTTCTTCGTAGTCTACAACCTGATGGCAAGAACATTGATTTCTCTGACTTTTGTTAACCCCCACCCCCTTTCTTTTTTCCCCCCATTTCACCCCATCCACCCTCTCTCCTTCTTTTCCTATTACAATTTTTCCTTGCCTATTCTCCATGTACCTCTAACCTTGCCTCCCTCTCCATTCCTCCAAGGCACTCCATGCATTTCTTCATCTCAAAGTGTAAATGTCTTTCGCCATCAGCCCACAGCTCATTTGTTTTATAAACTTACTGTTGGACCCAGCCGGTAATACTCTTTTTCTCTCCCTCCACACCACCTCTGATGGGCACAAGATACCTTTTCTCCCTTCAGCCTATCGCGGATTTCTCCCCAGAGTTCTCTCCCCCTAGCCAAGCACTAGTGTCCTCCTCCCCCACTCCCTTTTACAAATCCCTGAACGTTCTTTCACCAGTCTTGACGAAGGGTCCCAACCCCAAACGATTGACTTACTGCTTCTGCTAAATGCTGCCTGGCCAGCTGTGTTCTTCCAGCATTTGCGTATTTTCACTGAGTATACGTGTCTGTTTAAGGTGGCTCCTTTTATTCAGTTGTGTATAACCTACAGACGTGTACTCTGAGGGTTTTCTGTGAATTGAAATGTTTACTGTCATATAATGCAAGATAGAGTGAAGAGCTTGGTTTTGTGTGCTATCTGGAGAAGTTGACCTATTTAAGTACAGTAGGTCATTGCAATAATTAAGTGCAGGGTTGAGTGTTAACAAAGAGAGCACCCAGGGAATAGAGAAAAGTACAGTTGAAGCAGTGCAAGGGCACCACTGAGTGGCCCATTTAAGAATCTGATAGCCAGCAGGGGAGAAATTGTCTTTGAATCTGGAGGTTCGTGTTTTCAAACTTGGGTATCTTCTGACCGTCAGAGGTGGTGTTGGGGAGGGGGGAGAGGAGAGAGTATTATGGACTGGGATGGATCCGACAGCAAGTTTATGAAACAAATGGGCTGTGGACTGGTGGCTGTATACCTATATTTACAGTCTGAGATGCACTGAGTTACGGTCTGTTTGCAGATAGCTGAAGCTAGACAAAGCTTGTGTGGGGCAAATGATGCATTTTATTTTTTTATCATTACCCAATCCAGTGAAACAGCAGAAGCAGCAATGGAATGTTATAAAAGGCAGCTTGCAACATTTTGGTGGGGTAATTATGTCTACAATGTGTCACTTATTGAAGTGTATGTGCCAGTCCTTTTGTTCAATGTTCACATCAAAACCACCTTAATTAAGGTTGCTGTATGAACTGTGTCTATGTGCACTGCTGCTTTATCTGAAAAGGTGGCGCTGTTTTAGGAGGTTCCTTTTCATTACTTGATCATGTGGCTGGTGAAATCACTCATTCAATATACCCATTCATTACCTATTCAAACCAGGGAGATGGAACGTGATTCTCATCTCATAGCTTTGAATGGACAATAGTGATAGATTTCACTTTGAGATTAATTCACCTTGAAACCGATCTTTTTAAAAAAAGCTTTATTTATTCGTTCAAAATACAGATAATAAGTAACATATATAACAATAAACTAAGCATGAATGATATATTTTATATATATAAAAGAAAAAAAATAAAAAGAGAAGAAAACGAAACCCCCCCCCTTTCAGCCAACTCTCCTAAGGAGAGCCATAAAGAGAAAAAAATTAAAGAAAAATTATGCATACATATTAAGATCTAATCAATGTAAATCAAAATGTAAATATTCTGAATATAACAACCACTTATTAATAAAAAACTATAGTTATCACGTGAAACATATGTGATTTTTTTCCATTATTAAACAATATTTCATCTCATTATGCCACCTATTAATATCAATCATATTCGTATCTTTCCACGTACTAGCAATACATTTTTTCGCTACAGATAATGCTAAATATACAAAAGCAAGTTGAAATTTATCTAATCCCAGACATTTCAGAGGTTGCAAACTACCCAATAAAAATACTCTCAGATCTAAAGGTATTTTAATCTTATACAGGTATTCCAGAAACAATTGTACTTTCTCCCCAAAAAAATTGTTTATATATATACATGACCAAACCGCATGAAAAAAAGTTCCAACAGCGTTACCACATCTAAAACACAAATCTGATTCATGAAAACCAAATTTTTTTAGCTTTTCAGGTGTTAAGTATAATTGATGTAAAAAATTATAGTAAATCATTGCATAACATGCATTTATCAGTCTAGTTACACTCTCATAACAAATATCTGACCAATCATCCTCGGAAAAAATAAAACCAATCTCCACTTCCCATTTGCCTTTAGATTTATCCCAACCCTTTTTATCCATACCATCCTGTAATATTTGATACATAACTGAAATATAACCCTTCTCTGGTACCTTCATAAGAAAAGTCTCAAATTTAGTCATTTCAGGTAAAGTCATATCTCTACCAAACACATGCTTTACCAAAGATCGAATTTGATAATAAAGAAACAAAGTATTCTTATCAATGCCATAACTGATCAAAAGATAAAAATTTACCTTCTTTAAAACAATCTCCCAAATTTTCCACACCTTTAAATCTCCAATGTAATAAACTTCGATTATGTATTGAGGAAGAAATAAGTTGATTATTATACAACGGAGTCAATGCTGACAATTCACCACTAGAACCTATCATTTTCTTTTTCTTTGTCCATAACTTCATTAAATGTTTTAGTATAGGCATATTATGTTGCTGTAACAAATTTACATTCCATCTAAACAAAAATTGATGTATTTCAAATTCAAAAATATTTGCCATCTCAATTTTGGCCCAACTAGGGGGCCGTTCCAAATCCATCAATGAACTAATAAATTTAAGTTGGGCTGCTTAATAATAATTTTGAAAATATGGTAAACGTAGTCCCTCTAGATCATATTTCCAAGTTTATTTATTCAAGGCTACTCTTGAAAATTTACCTCTCCATAAAAATTCCCTAACCATTTTATTCAAATCTCAAAAAACAATATTATCAAGTAAATACGGAATAGATTGAAATAAATATTGTATACGTGGAAAAATATTCATCTTAATTGTATTTATTCTACCCAATAAATTAATAGGTAAATCTTTCCATTTAATCAAATCAGTTTTAATTTTTTTCATTAACGGAACATAATTTAATTTATATAAAGATTGATAATTGACATCCATGATTATACCCAAATACTTAATTCGATCCATCCATTTCAAATTAAGAATGTTCTTATAAGCTGAATAATCTCCTTCACTCACCGGTAATATTTCGCTTTTTTCCCCAATTAACTTTATATCCAGAAAGACATCCATATTGCATTAAACACTCCATCAAATGCAAAAGTGATTGAGCTGGATTTGTCAGGTACACCAATACATCATCAGCAAATAAATTAATTTTATATTCCTCATCTAAAACTTTCATACCCTGTATCTGTGTATTCTGTCTTATCAACTGTGCCAAAGGTTCGATCACTAACGCAAAAAAAGCTGGTGATAAAGGACAACCTTGGCGAGTAGATCGGGTCAGTTTAAACGGTTCCGAAATCAAACCATTCGTCAGTACTCTAGCTACCAGTTTACTCTATAAAGCCTTAATCCAACCAGTAAAAAAAGGACCAAACTTAAATTTCTCCAAAACTTTGAACAAAAAATTCCATTCAACTTTTTCGGCATCTAAAGATATCACCATCGGATGGTCTGAAGATTGTCAAAATCTATTAATCAAACTAATCACATGTAAAATATTATCCGAGGCATATCTATTCTTTATAAAACCTGTTTGATCCATATGAATCAACTTAGGTAAAAACTTAGCCAATCTATTCGCTAAAATTTTAGCTATAATTTTATAATCTACATTCAACAACGAAATCGGTCAATATGAAGATACTTTCAAAGGATCTCTATCTTTCTTTGGAATTACTGTAATTAAAGCACTAGAACAAGACTCAGGCAATTCATAATGTTCTCCAACCTGATGTAATACATCTCCAAACACTGTAGAGAGGTCATCGTAAAAAATTTTATAAAATTCAATCGAAAATCCATCATCACCAGGTGATTTACCGTTCGGCATTTCCATCATAGCCATTTTAATTTCCGAGTCAGTAAATGGTGCTTCCAACTCCTGTATATCTACATCCTCTAACGTCGGTAAGTTCAACTGTGATTAAAAAAAGATCAATCGATCCGTCTTCTTGTTTTCCATCAGATGTATATAACTTTTTATAAAATGAACAAAATTCATCATTAATCTCACGAGGTTTATACGTAATAAACGAATTCTGTCTAACAGCATTAATAGTCCTCAAAACCTGTTCCTTCTTTAATTGCCATGCCAATACCTTATGTGCTTTCTATCCTCATTCATAATATTGTTGTTTAGTCCTGTTAATCACACATTCAAATTGATAAGTATTATATTCCAGTTTCAACCTAGACTATTCTATTTTCTGATCTTCTGTAGCGTCTCTCTGAAACTCCTTTTCTAACTCACTAATCTGTTTCTCTAACTCAAGACTCTGATTTAATTGATTCTTTTTTATTTTAAAAGTATAACTAATTATTTGTCCTCTCAAATAAGCTTTCATAGCATCCCATACTACAAATTTACTGTGAGCAGAATTAGAATTTTCTTTCAAAAAGAAATTAATTTGTTCTTTCAAAAAATCAATAAATTCTGTATTTTTTAACCACATTATAAACCCATCTTTGATAATCCTTTAATGAAAGGATATTTAGAGTGACCTAAAATGGCTTTTTATGTATGACATTATATTGAAGGTCAATTTTGTAATAAAGTATGTATCATGCTTTTACTTGGACTAAGCTAACTATTACAAGAACTTGCATCAAATAAATTGGATAAATAATTTTCAGGTATGGGGAAAAACAAGGAGACAAAGAGATAATAATGGCATAATGTTGCTCCAGTGCCAGACCAGTCCAGGATTTCAATCTACCACAGACTTTCTCTCACATTTGGTGACAAAACTTCTAGTAATTTGAAAGCAATATCATTGTGGAGGGGCTTCATAATGGTTCCGGACCTTGTAGGAACAAGACAAGCAAACGTGTCTTTTTAACTAATCAAGTTCAAAAATCCTTAGTGAAGCCTGCAATTTATATATATTTCTCAAGATCCCATAATAGAAGGAAAGCAAAACAGATGAAAATTAGATTGAAAAGAGAGAGAGAGAGAGAAAATCCAAAATGAAAATAAAAGATACACAAACCTTTTAAAATCTCCAGTGATATTTAAAATTTGATGTCAGATTTCATATTAGTAATTAGTGCCAGAGAGATGTTGGTGTTGATGTTAAATATTTACTTGTACTAGAGCAACAAGTCCCAACCTTTTATTACCTTTTTACCTCTTTGTAATTCCTGATAGTTGATCTAACACCATTCACATCAATCATATTACTCCACTTATCTATCATTCTGCAGACTGCTCTATATCTCCTGAATCCAGGCAACCTGTCATTTACTTTGCCAACATTTTCTGGATTTTTAATACATATAAGTGGTGGAGAAACTCAGCTTTATGGCAAAGACATATACAATAACTAACATTTCAGGAATATTCTGTCTGGGCACTCTCCAAGCAGATGGCATGCCCATTGACTTCTCTGGTTTCCATTAGGCTTTCCTCCTGTCTCCCCCTCTCCCCTTTCCTTCAATTCCCCACCCCTTCCCTCCCACCCATATGACCTCTTGATTGTGGGCCTGTGCTGTTCTCCCCGCCTCGCTCTCCACTATTTTATTCATACGCCTGCTTTTTGCTTCTACCTTGACAAAGGGCTCAAATTCAAAACCTTGGTTGTGTATCTTAGCCATAAAGAATGCTGCATGACCTGCTGCGTTTATCCAGGACTTTTGTTACCACAATCACAGTATCTGCAGACTTTATTGTTTAGCTCCATCTTTTCTAGATCCTTGTTGTCCGATCACCTTTTGCAAATTGTCTTTGTGCTTTATGATAAAAACATGATAGGATTGTGGTCTTTAAAAAAATTAAAATAGAAGCACTCAGCCTCTGTGGAAAGGGCCTATTCACCCATGAATATTCAGTCTTTGACCTAAAATGTTCCATTTCCGCAAACACTACCTGACCTGCAAAGTGTTTCCAGTGTTTTCTTTTCCTTCAGATTTCCCAAAATTATTTTTGATTTTCCATTGTTTTTTTTATTGCTTTTTAAAAAAAGATTATCCTTTTTCTTGGAAGAAAATAATTTGAGCAGGTGATCCCTGTGGTCAACAATGTTCTGCTGTCCTCCAATATTTAATCAGGTGGACTTGTGCACAATACTCATGTAGAACATTTGCAGTGTCTTTTCTGTCTCTATCCATGCCTGTTGACTATTTCAAAACTATGTTCTCTGTTACCACCACAGGTCAAACAATAGAATCTAAGTGCACTGCAAACCAAAATGCAAGATGTAGGTGCATGGAACATTACTTCTGTGAAACTGAACAATGTAAAAAGTGTCTTCAGTGTAAAGTGTAAGTAAAATAAATCAGGATTTTGACTTGCATATTGGTCATGAAAAAAATACCTCTCATGTATTGCTTAACTTCGTGGTGGAACCTTGACACAAAACGTTCACTGTTTTGAACATACCTGTGGATACTGTCTGACCTACTGAGTTCCAATAACAACTCTTTGTCTGCCCATTACATGAATTTTTTCTTTATAACAAATGCAATGAATGTAATTTATTTACAAAAGCAACATAAGTATTTTAAATCTCCTCTGTGCATTGTCACCTTGTGGTGGAGGAGAAGCTTGTGTGGTTCTGAGATCCCAAGAGCGATGCTGTCTGGAGCTATGTTCCTCGTAGGGTCACCCATGGCACTAAGTTTGAGGGTGAGGTCCCTGACAAAGAACAATCCAACCAAGGCCTCAAAGGTGGAACAAGCGGATGAAGTTACTTTGAACTCAACGGCTGTGAAGGCGGGCAAAGGCTGCAGCAAATCCATCAGCTCCAATCATTGTGGTTTTCGTGCCATTGGAACTAGTTGATTGATTTTTGTGTGCTTCTTGGAGGACACATTAAACAAATACATGCTCGGGCACCTTTGCTCTGTGGATCAATGGAACAAAGGGCATCATCCTCGACCTCAAGGGCTAGCCATAATGTCGATGGCATCGGGATTACTTAAGGAGTGGAAAGAAAAAGTTTAAAAACCACTGATCTAAAGGAACAGAGAATTCCAGGGATTCATTCCCCTCTGAGTGAGGAATTTTCTGCAGTCATTCATTCATTCACATTTGCTGGTTTAAAACCTGCTAAGCGTCCATTGAATAGCATTAGTATTCCGATACTGTTTTCTCATGATCTTTAGCAACATGTTTGTTGTATTTGTTTTGAATACGTACATTTAAATACATTGGAAAGTTGGGCAGGGGAAAGTGAATCTCAGCAGGACATAAATCTGAGAATACAACTTCCTTTTCTGTTGGGCTGAGAAAGCTGCAGTTAATTTGTTTGAGTATTCAGTGCAGTTTTATGTTGGCTACAATAATATATAAAACAAAAAGGCACTGGGAATGTGAAACCAAAACAAAATGCTAGAAACACTCAGCAGGTCAATCAGCATCAATAGAGAGAGGAACAGGATTAATGTTTAATAACCTTACCCTTAAGATGGCACAGTTAGCACAGCGCTGTTACAACACTGATGACCAGGGTTCGAACCTGCTGCTGTTTGTACGTTCTCCCCGTGTCTGCGTGGGTTTTTCCCAGACACTCCGGTTTCCTCCCATCGTTCAAAACATACTGGGACTGTAGGTCAGTTGGGTGTAATTGTGCAGCATGGGGTCACGGGCTGAAAGGGCCTGTTACCGTGCTGTGTGTCTAAAGTTTTTTAAAAATTAAAAATTCACAGGATCTCTGACTTGAAATGTTAACCCGGTTTCACTTTCCACTAATTCTGCCTGACTTTCTGAGTGTTTTTGCTGAAGTTTAAAGGAAGACTGTGTGGTGATACACCACTGTATTCTGTTACTTGGTTACTGGCACTGTGTATATGTATGGTTCATATGTATGGCAGGCCCGCCTTCCCTCAGAGACTCCACCCCCTGGAATCCCCTAATAAAGCTAGTTTACCCAAGTCCCTCCCACAGCACGAGTCCTGGGATTAAAAGCTTGTCATCCAGAAACTCTAAACTTTTGGTATTATTGATGGTGTATCAATTTTAATACCACAAGACTTGGACCATGCTGCTGTTCTGGCCCGATACTAGGACTTGTACTGAGGGACTTGGCTTAAATGCCTTTATAGACGGTCTCAGTAACCAAGTAGCAGTATGCAGTGGTGTATCACCACAGACTGATGTTTAAGGTTCAGTAGAAGGGAATATGCCTGAGGTGGTGTGTGGGTCAGTGCTTTGGTTCAGTTTTTGCTGACTTTGATAAAGGTTTAGAAGTGTTGTCACTAGCTGGGTGCCCATATTGGAGAATCATGGACTGTCTTTAGTGACACCAACTTGTGTGGCAACTCATTTGTTTTTAATCTCTGCATATCTAGTTCAGGAGATCCTCATGGCAAAGTAATAAATTAGAGTAGAAATCTGAAGTAAGCACAGAATGATGATTGAATCATGAGGTAGCTGTTATGGAAAGAAAAGTTGTTCATGTTCCAGTCAAAGGTCCTTTGGAAGAGCTAACTGGCTGAAGAATGTGGTTTTGATGAACCAAATGAGCAATTTCCATAAGAACTTTATTTCTCTCCCAAAGATGCAAAGAAGAAACTGAAGAGATTGCACACCCCTGTACAGCGACCAGTGACACAGTCTGCAAGGAAAAAAGTATGTTTCTCTTTCTCTCCATTATGTGCCACATTAGCTTAACCAATCAAAATCAGTAGCTGTAGCTTTAAGAACATTTCTCCCCTCCCCCCCACCCCCCCCCCCCCCATCCATGACTATCAGGCTCCTGAACCTCCCGTTACTGCCATAATCATAAACTACTCCTGACCACAAAAAACCTCCCCGCACTATTGAAATACCACATTTTTTTTTCTTCCACTTCCTGTAACTGTGAATATTATATTTATTATCTCTTTCCAAACTGGGTTTATTTAATTTCTACTATTGTGGATTTTAAAAAAAAGTATTTGTATGGTTTGCAGCAAGTAAGAATCTTGGTGCATATGTATTTTGTCCTTGTGTGTATGACAATAAGCTCTTTATCATTGTGGAACAGCTACTTCAACCTGATGACAAAAGTTCTGCTGAAGCAGTGTTACTCTCGCGTAGTAGCAGAGAGAATTAAACAATCAATTAAACTTACTCCAGCTAATTAATATATTGCCAGGCTGATTAGTGGGCCTTGGCTCCAATTATTGCTTTCTTGGCAAACCGTTCACGACGAAAAATTTAGATTAAAAAAAAATGACTGAAGCCATTGCATTTTTTTCTTGTCAGGATTCTTCTCCTTTGAGAAAGATAATTATTTGATGAATGTATTTTGCAGTGTGGCTGGCATTCTCTCTGTTCTCAAGTTTCTTCTCCTCGTGTGTGAGTTCAGGAAGTGGATTTTAGTTGGATATTGAGCTGCCAGGAATTTTGCACAGCCTGTCCCCCTTTCTGTCTCATCCCAAATCCTTGCATGTGCATCCTCTGTCGAGGGGAGTGGTCACTGATCATGGAGTCTGCTTCCCCTCTCTAACTTTGGATTTTGACATTGGATACCCTCCCTGCAAGTGTTTTTTAAAAAAAAAAGAGATTGATTACCAAGATAGATCAGTGCTAGAATCTCTCCTTACTTTCATATCAATGACAGCCAAGATCATTGGGAGAACTGCAATTGAGGATTTTTTTTCCCCCCAGCTATTTTTAATGTTCTTTTCCTCTACAATTTCATCCAATTCTGGTCCGTAAGGCTCATTGGGTAGACTGTAGATTGGGCAGCTCCAGGTTGCGTTGTGCGCAAAATTTTTGGGGTGGGGGTGGGTCACAAGCTTTATGAAGGCGACGATACCGGTAGTTCTACAAGAAAAGCAAAAAGTAATGCAGATGCTGGTGATCGAAACAAAAGCCACAAAGGATGCTTTAGGTCAGGGGTCATTGGTCAGACCTCGGGTAACTGTACAACTTAGCCGCAGGATGTACTGTGTTCACAAGGAGGCAAATGCTCTTCAATTGTTTCCTTGGTACAACATCAACACTGTTATTAACCCTTAACCAAAATATTACATTAGTTGCTACATATCATTTTCTTTTGTTTGATTTTCAGAAAGCAAACAATCGTTAATTGCTTTGGTAATATTACCAATAGTGGCATTGGTAATATTTGGAATTCTATACTGGAAAAGGAAAAGCCTGCCATGTAAGTCAAAGTACACCCAGAGTGTAGCCCTTGTAAGGAAAAGCAATGTGATTCTATTCTTCTTAACACTTTTCAATCAACTTGATATTTATTCCTTATTAAGTTAATGGTATAAGTAAAAAGCTGTTCTTTCCATGATATGGTAATCTATTTTTACAATACCTGCTCTGGAAAACAGCCTTTTATTTTTAATGTCATGTGATGAAAATAAAACACGATGTCTTGGAAATTGCAATGTCTTTCGAAACACCCATCAATGTCGACACCTGCTTGGCGTGATGGCTCTAAACAGATGTATGTAAGATTAGAGATGTTGTGCTTTGTAGAATACGCCTTAAGAATACCATTCCTCTGCCTTCTTCAACCAACCTTGACAGTGGAGGTTTCAGAATTGGCTAATGGCTGTGGGGGTTGTGGGGGGGAGATGGGATGGGGAAAATGGATGACATTGGGTAGTTGGCAGGGATAATCAATCAGAAGTGCCATCCGAACATTTCAGTCTTGGTGGGTGAGAAGATGATCATTCTTCTTTGGCTTGGCTTTGCGGACGAAGATTTATGGAGGGGGTAAAAGTCCACGTCAGCTGCAGGCTCGTTTGTGGCTGACAAGTCCGATGCGGGACAGGCAGACACGATTGCAGCGGCTGCAGGGGAAAATTGGTTGGTTGGGGTTGGGTGTTGGGTTTTTCCTCCTTTGCCTTTTGTCAGTGAGGTGGGCTCTGCGGTCTTCTTCAAAGGAGGTTGCTGCCCGCCAAACTGTGAGGCGCCAAGATGCACGGTTTGAGGCGATATCAGCCCATTGGCGGTGGTCAATGTGGCAGGCACCAAGAGATTTCTTTAGGCAGTCCTTGTACCTTTTCTTTGGTGCACCTCTGTCACGGTGGCCAGTGGAGAGCTCGCCATATAACACGATCTTGGGAAGGCGATGGTCCTCGATTCTGGAGACGTGACCCACCCAGCGCAGCTGGATCTTCAGCAGCGTGGACTCGATGCTGTCGGCCTCTGCCATCTCGAGTACTTCAACGTTAGGGATGAAAACGCTCCAATGGATGTTGAGGATGGAGCGGAGACAACGCTGGTGGAAGCGTTCTAGGAGCCGTAGGTGATGCCGGTAGAGGACCCATGATTCGGAGCCGAACAGGAGTGTGGGTATGACAACGGCTCTGTATACGCTTATCTTTGTGAGGTTTTTCAGTTGGTTGTTTTTCCAGACTCTTTTGTGTAGTCTTCCAAAGGCGCTATTTGCCTTGGCGAGTCTGTTGTCTATCTCATTGTCGATCCTTGCATCTGATGAAATGGTGCAGCCGAGATAGGTAAACTGGTTGACCGTTTTGAGTTCTGTGTGCCCGATGGAGATGTGGGGGAGCTGGTAGTCATGGTGGGGAGCTGGCTGATGGAGGACCTCAGTTTTCTTCAGGCTGACTTCCAGGCCAAACATTTTGGCAGTTTCCGCAAAGCAGGACATCAAGCGCTGAAGAGCTGGCTCTGAATGGGCAACTAAAGCGGCATCGTCTGCGAAGAGTAGATGATCATTAAAGCTATGTCAAGGTGACAATAGTGGATCAGTAGATTGGGGGAGGAGTGACTGGTTATATAAAGAGTAATTTGAGGGTAAGCACGATAATTTTTTAAATTGAGAGACAGGGAGAGTGAATCAATGCAAAATTGAGGCAATGCATCCATGTGGAAATGAATGGATGATTTGGGCTCCCCTGCAGCACTCCAGGTATGGGCAAACCCCTTTTAAATATTACTGAAGCAGGCCCCAAATCTCTAACCACTTCAATTCTGCACCCCATTGCCCCACTGGCCACATGTACTACAAAACTGAGCCTATCAACAAATTGGGTGAGGAATCAGTGGAGGAGGGGCAAGGAGAGAGTGACAACAAGGTAAAGACTTTAAAAAGTCGAGTACTTTCCAGGGCTCAGGCCTAGTATTCGGGAGAGGTGTTGAAGGAGTCAGTGGAGTTGAGTGGAGGAGGGGCGAGGAGAGAGTGATGGGGTTAATTGGTAGAGGGTCAATAAAAGGAGGGTAAGGTACAGGAATGGCCAGTGAGGAGTGGCCCAGAGGAGTGGGAGGCTTTGGCTTGCAAGGCTTTGGCAAGCAGAGGCTGAGGTCGAACTTGTTGGCATTAAGGAAAGGCTGATTTAGTTGTTTATTTGTTTTTTTTTCATTGAGGAAGGGAAGTGAGAAAGAATGAGTGTGAAGGGCAGTTTGCTGATCTTCATGTCAGATGTGAGAGGTCCTGGAGTCTTCTAGCCTCCTGGATGTCCATGTCTGCTCCAGGTGTGCTGAGCTGCAGTTTCTCAGGGACCATGTTAGGGAACTGGAGCTGCAGCTCGATGACCTTACCCTGGCCATAGATGAGTAACAGCCAGATGGTCTCACCAGGGCCATGGGAGGAGAATAAGTGGGTCACAGTTAGGAGAGAGGAAAAGGGAAGAGTAAGGTGCTAGAGAGGACCCCTATAGCTATAACCCGCAATAATAGGTACTCCTCTTACCGGTGGTGGGGGGGGGGGGGGGGGAGACACATTCTAACTGGGGAAAGTAACTGGTATGGAAAGGAAGAGGAGGGCAATAGTCATAGGAGACTCAATAGTTAGGAGGACAATAGTTAGGGGACTCAATAGTTAGAAGTTACTGTGGACACAGTAAGGAGAACCGGATGGTGGTTTGCCTCCCTGGTGCCAGAGTCCATGATGTTGCTGCTTGCATCCAAGATATCCTAAAGTGGGAGGGAGATGAGCCAGAGGTCGTGGTACATGTAGGTAGCAACGATGTAGGGAGGATGAGTGAAGAGGTCCTGAAAAGTACGTACGGGGAGTTAGGTAGAGAGCTGAAAAGAAGGACTGTGAAGGGAGTAATCTTGGGGTTACTGCCTGTGCCATGCGACAGTGAGCCCAAGAATAGAATGAGGAGGAGGATAAGTGCGCGGCTGAATGAATGGAGCAAGGGGCAGGGATTCAAGTTTCTAGATCACTGGGACCTTTTTTGGGGGAGGTTGGACCTGTACAGAACAGACATGTTGCACTTGAACCCCAGGGGGACCAGGATCCTGGCAGGGACATTTACTAAGGCTACTCAGGAGACTTTAAATGAGAATGGTTGGGGGGAGGGAACCAAGCAAAGGAGAACAGCAAGGAGAAGGTTAGATGCAAACAGAGAAAGCTTGTAGACAAAGTTTGGGGGTGGAAAGGCAGGTGATAGAGAAGGAAGATGCTCTGTCTGAAGATAGTGGGGAGATGATAGAAAAAGAAAATAATAGATTGGTTTGTAAAGATAGGGGAAAACAGAGAATAAGTAGTGGGAAATCTCTGAAATGTATATACAGGGTACTTTAATGCCAGGACCATTGTAAGGAAGGTGGATGAGCTGAGGATGTGGATAGACACTTAGCAGTGTGTCATGGTAGCAATTAGTGAAACATGGTTGGAGGATGGATGTGATGGGAAGCTAAATATTCCTCAATTTAGTTGCTTTAGTTGTGGTAGAATTGGAGGGGCAAGAGGGGGTGGTGTAGCATTGCTTATCAAGGAAAATGTTACAGCAGTGCTTAGGCAAGATAGATTAGGGCTCATCCAGGGAGGCTTTATGGGTGGAATTGAGGAATGGGAAAGGGGTAGTCACACTTATAGGGGTGTATTATAGACCACCTAATGGAGAGCAAGAACTAGAGGAGAAAATTTGTAGGGAGATAGTTTGCCACTTAAATTTTGTCAATCTTTTACATTGTGAATAATCTATATCAACCATAGTTATCACCTCATTTTTATCAATATTCGTGATCACTTTTGCTTTTAGCTGATCATACAGTGCTTTTATCTAATTTACAGAAGTATTTGAAATCCCAAAAGCATTGTGTTTTAAACAAAAAATCCCATTCCAATCTATCAAATGCTTTTTCTGCATCGAGCGCATCTGCTACCACTGGTATCTCTATTTTGCGCTACATTTATCAAACTTTAAAATATAACTATATTGTCTGCCATTCTTCTATTTTCAATAAAACCAGTTTGATCCATATTTATTAGTTTTGGTAAAAATTTAACTAACCAATTAGCTAATAATTTTGATGCACTTTTATAATCCATATTCAGTAATGATATAGGTCTATATGATGAAGATTGTAAACAATGCTTCCCTTTCTTTGGAATTACTGTTATTAACGCTGTTTTAAAAGATTCTGGTAGATCATGTATTTCTTTCATTTGGTCTAATATCCCCATTAATACATGTATTAATAACTCCTTAAATTCTTTATAGAATTCTAGTGGGAAACCATCTTTACCTGGTGCTTTATTATTCTGTGATGACATTAGGGCCTCACAAACTTCTATTTCAAAAAAAGTATTAGATAATTTTAATTTTTCATCTTCATCTAACACAGGCAAAAGAAAACTAAAAAGCAACAATTATAAGGTAATATTTACTTTTGTTTGTTGTAGTTGCAAAATGTTTAAAAGAATGTAACACTTTAATTGGGAAAATTTATAATGTGAGTTTAATAAGAGTTGAACTTTGAATTTTTAATTCCATTTTGAAACTTTTCAAAGCTATTTTAAAAAAAATGGCATGCAAATTTGAAAACAGAGTAATTGGAAGCTTCAGCACTTTAAAATTAATTATTTTGTTAATGTATTTGAGACTCCTCCTGTGCTTGAAGGACTGGGTGATTTTATCTATTAGTGGATAATGTAATATTGTGAATATAATGCAGAGCTTAGGATGTTTGGTTTGTAATCTGATTTTGCAGGGGTTTGATGTTTGTTTCAGGGTTTCAATTTCTTTAGCAATAATAAACACTGAGGTTGTTGCGATGTATCATGCATATCACACATTTGAAACCACTTTCTATGATTTGGTGGTAATATACTCAAGGGCAGAGGTTGTGGATCGAAGTCACACTCTCGAGATCTTAAACACAACATCTAGATGGACAGTACATTACAGTATATTTATTCGTCTAATCTTGACCAATTTCTGAAATATTTTGTGCTTTTTCTCTCCTCAGGAGGAGATTCGACTCATGGGTAATTTTTTTTGACATGAGATTTACTTAGCAGAAATGTTGTTATGTGAATGCATTTGTTATCAACAAAGTCCCGTTCAATCATTGTATGTAAATACAGCATCATTATTGTACATTGTGTGATGTTATTTTCATCCTGTGGGCATATCAGAGACCACCCACTGAATTACCGATCTGCTCTTTTTAACCTACTTTCAGAAAACCCACTCAATATAATTGCCACTGATGAACCCAACATTGCTACATCTACACATGCATCTCATTGCTGTAATGGTAATCTAGGATATATGATTCAACCCCATGCCTCTGTAAATCTACATTATATTTATGTAAAATAAATTTTCCATTTCACATTTATACTGTTGAATAGCTGTTACCTGTTCCTGCTCACTTTCTTATCCATATGTAGGCAGATAACATTGAATTCCATTCATGCACATTCTATAATGATGTGAATTGTATTGCAGTTCCACCATAGTTATCTTTGGATAGATCACAGTTTGGATCTTGTGTACTTGTATCCACTTGGTGTTGCCCATTATGAAGTTAACATAAAATCAATAGTGTGCGAGTGGGGGACGGGGTTTGTGTTAGGGTGTGAGGAGGGATGAGATGGGAAGAGCTCGTTCAATCCTATTGGTTTTCAGTTTAGAGTGGAGATGGTGTGGGGACTTTGTTAAACTGGTTCTTTGAGTCTTTCACAATTGGAAATGATGCACCTAGATTTTCTTATAGCACGCATCCTTCACTGAAATCTGAGCTTGTTGAACATTTGTGTTAAATCCACTAAAAATCTGAACATTGCCTTAAATGGAAATGCAGCGGAACCTCGTTAGAACGCAATTCATTAATCTGTGGAATCGCTTATAGCGCGGGTGTCTGTGGACCCCAAACAATTATTTTAGGATGCCAGGCTAACAGCCACAAACTCAGACGGCTGTAACGCAGTATGAAATCTTGGACCCCAACTACTGTGTTCTAACGAGGTTCTACTGTATTTTGCAGAGGAAACTTTTTTAATGGAAAGACCCAGTGAATGACGAGCTATTTTAATTATTTTAAATGACTGGCCATTAAATATCTGAAATTTAACTGTTCTTTCATTGTATTCTAGAAATCAAGACGTCGAGACCAGAGGTAGGTAATCAAGTTTCAGTTTTAATTTTGGGCACTGGGTGGCACAGTTAGTGTAGCAGTTTGCACAATACTTTTATAGCGCCAGTGACCGGGGTTTGAATTGGGTGCTATCTGTAAGGAGTTTGTATGTTCTCCCGGTGTCTGTGTGGGTTTCTTCTGAGTGCTCTGGTTTCCTCCCACCCTTCAAAACATATCAGGTTGCAGGTCAATTGGGTGGCACAGGCATGAGGGCTGAAAAGGCGTGTTGGATGTCTAAATTTAAACATTTTAAGAGGGGTGGATATAATAAGTAGTATCGGTGTTGAAGGCCAGACTATTTGTTAGCTTCCAAAAGTTAGTCAAGCAGCAGTGATGAGAGTTTATTGTCATTGTACATAAGTACAATGTAAAAATGAAATCAAATTCATATTTGCTCCAGCCATAGAGGTACATAAGACACACCAACTATGATAGTATAAACTAAAATATCACACTATCCCAAGACTGAAAAATATAACAAATATAAAGCTAAATCAATATTCATAATTGTAGTTAGTACATGAAAATAATTAAGTCGAGCAAGCAGCTTTCTTGGTGGTCCTGGGGTTAGGTTTAAGGTAGTACTGGGAAGTTCAAAAGTTGTTGGTTAAACTGTTTTTGAACCTAGAGGTGCTAGGCTTCTAAGGTGTTCTGCCTGCCTGCATTGATGAACGAGGCAAAGTCTGATCAACTCATCTGGATCTGAATTAATGGATCATTAATAGGCCTAGATGGCCCGCTTTCTCGGGTAACTAATTATGGTCAATAAATCGACTCCTGTCAGCAATGCGAGGAGGAATAAAATCCCATCACAGACTTTATGTAAATCTGTAGAGGAGAGATTTCTCAGAGCCTGTGAGGAATGCAGTCTTTGGAAACATACCTCACTGAGGCAGGAAATGCAGTCCCTGCTGGTGATACCCACATTCCAACAAAAAAAAGTACTGTAGAAGAAAACTGGTCAGACAGAGTGCACTTGGAGGGCCTTGATTTTGTGGTGGCAGCTTATCTGATTTGTGAACCAGTGTTCCTTGTGAATATCCTAGCTGTGAGGATTTGATCCGGAAAATCACTCCTCAGTAAATATACAGAGTGATTTATCTTAACACAAGTATTTTCTGTAGAACCAATACTCACGATTACTGATGATAAAATTCAAGGCAAGTTATATGATACTGTATCTATGGTGGGTGGGGCCAGTGGGGATTTCTTTTGAATTATCTCAGTACTTTCCTCTACGCTTCTGGAAAGAAAGCTGCAGAAGAAATGTTTTATTTCTCTGTGGTGTGCAGTGAGCTTGCAGTGTTTTTGAAAACCACAGCAAGTTGCTCACACACAATTGCACAAGATTTGCAATGCTTGATAATGTTCTGCCAAATAAGCAAGACATGTCTGGAAGTTATTTGAAAGGGCAGAACTGAATTCTCGGGGTCCTTGCTGAGGCCTTGGACTGCTTTTCACTCCCATTTATTGTTCTAAAAGGTCATTATTTTCCTTTTATTTCTTACAGGAACCAGTTGTACCAGGTACCAGATGCTACTACATATATATATATATATATATATATATCTTCTGTACATTTTCTTGTATTAATTGCATTCAAGACACAATTTCCTATATTGCCTTATATAGAGATGTACTGGGTTGCAAGGGAATATTTTAAGATATTAAAAATCTGAACTAAAATAATTTAGTTTTGTAATGATGAAACATTTGATATGTTTTGAGCTATTCGCTTTGTGCATTGTGGACTCTTAAGCTTTGGTGGACTTTCAACACCATTTTGGCTGTAAAGAAAGTGTTTTATCCTTGCTCAGTGTTTTCCTTGGTTTCTGGTAGGTAGCTAACTGCCAGTTAGTTATGTTAGATATGTTAGCAAATCCAATCATAGAATTGGTCCATCAGATGGCTTAGACATGATGAGCTGAATGGCCTTCCTCAAAATCAGGAGATTATCTGCTTTCAGCCTTGGTCAACTTGAGCCAAAGAGTGAGGTGGTGCTGCTGGTGCCCAATTACTCCACGTATGGTGTTCCTGGAAAGTGACATTGAATGGCACTTTATAAAACAGGCCTGTGCTGGTCACTTCTGGCCAACTCTTGTTGGAACAATCCAAAATGAATTTCCATGGCTATGATCTTTCCCTTCAGTTATTTCCCTGATCTTCTCTCAGAAAAATACTAATTCTCAATGACTAGGATCATTGAAATGTTTTATGTTCCGAACTCGCTTCCGTGGCTGAATGAGAATGAGCTAGCTTAACTTAGTCAAGATCAGGATAATTGTGGATGGACAACAAATGAAGGCACTAGTGTCTGGATCTCAACACAAAATTCTAAATTAAAAACAAAATAAATATTCTCACCTCCCAGTTATCCAATCCTATCATGCATTTGCACCAAACTCTTGCCCATGTTGTCAAAGGTCAATAGGGATCATTGTCTTTGATGATGCATGTGACCTCCCCCTGTGCGAATGACCCTTTCTGTGACAAGCAGGCCATTTTTCAATGGGTTTCAGAAGCTGCTGCCACCTTGTACCTCAGAAAGTGAGATGTATAAAAAGAGAGGTAGGTGTAGTGGGAGAAGCCATGTGGTGAAGGGCGAGGAGGTCAAGGAACTGGTGTTGAGGTCAGGCCTTGGAGAGCATTGGGCTTTGGTGAAGAGGGTGATTAGGCAAGGTATTTTTCTCTTGTTCTTGGGACTGGGGATAATGGACGAGGAAGCAGTATTCTTCTGCATGATGTGAGACATCAGGTACAAAACAAATATCCTCTGGAAACGTGTCCACCAGCAGCTCCTGTCAGACAACTTGCAGCAGTTGGAGTTGCAGTTTTACTTGCTGTGAGGCTTCCGAGTTGCAGAAAATGTTGATGATTGTACACCGAATGAATAGGCACAGAAACAAAGGGGACAAGTGACCACCAAGATGGTGCAGGAAGGAAGTGCAGATATCCCCTGTGGTCTTTCCTCTCTCTCACTTTGGGAAGTTATGGGACAAGGCCTTTCAGAGTGTTTCAGCCATAAGTTGAGGCAAAAAGCTCTAAAGCATATTTCTATGTAAGTTTATGTAAAGCTACTCAGGCTAATTTTCCTTTCCATAAAATCTCCCGCACTGCCCTATTCAGATCCTGAAAAAAAACCTTTGAAAGTAAGCATGGTATAGACTGAAACAAATATTGAATTCAAGGAAAAATATTAATTTTAACACAATTTACTCGACCAATTAACGTTAACGGCAAATCTTTCCATTTAATCAAATCCATTTTAATCCTTTTTAATAAAGGGACAGAATTCAATTATATAAAGATTGGTAGTCTGCATTTATTACAACTCCCAAATAGTTAATTCTATTTGACCACTTCAATTTTATAATACTTTTATATTCTGAATAATCTCCATCCCCAACTGGCAATATTTCACTCTTATCCCAATTTACTTTATATTAGTTCTCCAAATTTTAACAAACAATCTTGTAAATATTACAAAGACTGTTCCGGTTCTGTCAAATATACCAGCTCATCGTCCGCAAATAAATTAATCTTATATTCATGCTCCTCAATTTTCATTCCTTTAATCTTATCATTCTGTCTTATTGTCTGAGCTAACGGTTCAATAGCCAATGCAAATAAGGCTGGTGACAATGGACAACCTTGTCGAGTTGAACACGTTAAGTTAACTGATAAGGAAATTTGACCATTTGTCTCCATCCTAGCAGTTGGATTTGTATATAAGGCCTTAACCCAGCCTATAAAATAAGGGCCAAAATTAAACTACTTTAAACAAAAAAGTTCCACTCGACCCTATCAAAGGCTTTTTCCGCATCCAGCGCAACCACCATTGGATGGTTGGGTTGCTGTCTAAATGCATTGACTAATGTTATCAATCTAAGAATATTATCAGATTCATTTCTATTTTTAATAAAACCTGTTTGATCTATATGTATCAACTGAGGAAAATATTTGGCAAGTCTATTTGCTAACACCTTCGCTATAATTTTATAATCTACATTTAATAAAGAAATAGGCCTATACGAAGATACTTTCAATGGGTCCCTGTCTTTCTTAGGAATCACAGAAATTATAGCACTTGAACAAGATTCTGGTAACAACTGCTCCTCTGTTACTTGCTGCAACACATCTCCAAATATAGAGGATAAATCTTCATAAAATACTTTATAAAATTCAACAGAAAATCCATAATCTCCTGGCGACTTTTCATTTGGCATCTCTTGCATAGCCTCTTTAATTTCAAAATCCGTAAATGGAGCATCCAATTTTTTAACCTCATCCTCCCCTAAAACAGGTAAATTTAATTTAGATAAATAGGATTCGATAGAACCAGCATCATGCTTTCCCTCAGAAGTATATAATTTTTGATAAAATGAATAAAACTGATCATTAATTTCCTGAGGTTTATAGGTAACTATTAAATTCTTTTTCACAGCATTAATAATTTGTGATGTCTGTTCTGTTTTTAATTGCCATGCTAATACCTTATGAGCTCGCTCACCCAGTTCGTAATAACGTTGCTTAGATCGATAAAGTAGACGATAAAGTTTGTAAAGTATGAAAACGTAATTTCAACTTCATTACAGCAGCTTTTTTATCTTCTGTAACATCTTTCTGAAATTCCTTTTCCAATTCAGCAATTTGTTTCTCTAACATTAAGCTTTCCGCCACATACTGCTTTTTTAACTTTCGTAGTATAACTAATAATTTGCCCTCAAAAATATGCTTTCAAGGCATCCCACAATACAAAATTACTACATGCTGAATTGACATTCTCAGCCAAAAACAAAGTAATCTGTTCCTTAACAAAAGTAATAAACTCCGGTTTCTTCAATAGCATTGTATTAAACCTCCATCTGTAAGACGATTGTACTACTTCTGAACCTACACAGAATAAAAAAGCATAGAAGGATCAGATATAACCTGACTTTTATACTCAACCTGTAATACTCTACCTTGCAGATGAGCTGAAACAAAAAAAATCTATTCTAGAAAATGAATAATGTCTGGAGGAATAAAAGGAAAAGTCTTTCTCTGAAGGGTTTACTCTCCTCCAAACATCAAGCAGATTCAAATCCTTCATCAAAGCTCCTATTTGTACTGCCGCCTTTGATTTCCTTATACTTTTCGGAGATTTATCTAATAAAGGATCCAAAACACAATTAAAATCTCCCCCGACCAAAATATTGTTATTGGCCTGATTAAGCAATAAAAAAGCCTCCGACATAAACCATTCATCATCTACATTAGGTGCAGAATATTTAACAAATTCCATGATTCATCAAAAATTTTATAACTAGCCATCAAAACTCTCCCAGCATTTCCTTCAAACGATTCCAATTCAAACAGTAATTTCTTATGAATGAAAATCGCTACACCCTTTGCTTTAGAATTAAAAGAAGAAGAAAATACATGACCAACCTACTCTCTCTTAAATTTCAAATGTTCTTTTTCAGTCAAATGTGTTTCTTGTAAAAAAAGCAATATCAGCTTTCATTTTTCTTATGTAAGCCAAAACTCGTTTACGCTTAATTGAGTTATTCAAACCCTGAACATTAAAAGTTGCAAAATTCAAATTAGACATATCTTAATCTAATAATATATTCCACGACTATAAAGTAATGTTCCCCTCTAATTCCCTTAATATTTCTAACCCCCCCCCCTTATGTAAATATTCCAAAAAAATGAAAAAAAAACAACAATCCCCAAAACAAACTACTTAAAAAGCAGTAGCTCCCTAAAAATCTGGGTGTGGTAAAACCCACTAGTGGAAGATGACTGAAGGACTCAGTGTCATCCACCCCCCCAGTCAGACTTTGACAAAGTACTAAAACAAAAATAATCAACCCAATGATTCCAGTCCCAATGATTGTTCCGGATCTTCAATATCAAGAAGACTTTGTGTCAATTCAGCTTTCTTTCCATTCTTCCCATGTTTTCCATTCTTCCCATTTCCATTCCCATTTACCCTCCTCTTAGGCGACGATGATGGTGATCGTCCATTTCCTCGTAAATCTGACAATGGATTAGGAAAAATTAATGCATCATGATCATTTTCAAAGAATTGAAATTGAAAGTTCCCATATGAAAGGCTGGATAATGAAAGGCAAATTTATATCCCTTTCGCCACAATACTTCTTTAGCTGAATTAAATTCTTGACGCCTTCTAATAATTTCTTGACTCAAATCCGCATTTAAAAAAAAACCCTATTATTCTGGACCATCATTGGATCCTGATTCTGTCGTGCCTTCTGCACCGCCATTCGTAGTATAATTTCTCTGTCCTGGTATTTCAAACAGTGAATTAAAACTGCTCGTAGTGGTTGGCCTGGAAACAGTTTCTTCCTCAGTGCTCTATGTGCTCGACCTAACTCCAGACTATCCGGAAAAAATTCCTTGTCCATCACCTCAGGAATCCAATTCTTAAAAAAACTTTACTGGCTCAGAACCTTCTATATCTTCTGAAAGACCTACTATTTTAACATTATTTCTTTGACCCTGATTTTCTAATGAATCAATCTTCTTCAATAATTCCTTCTTTTGGATCCCCCAATCCATGAACAAATCCTCCACTTTTCCATATTTTCTCTACAACGCTCCACTTGGTTCTTACATTAAAAAAAAAGCTTCTTCAATCTTTTTAAAATTATCTTGTACTGATTTTATACATCTACTAACATCACTTTTAACTACATTAATATCTTGCTTCATACAGGTAATTTCTTCACAAATAGTAGTCATTTTAGTTTTCACTTCCATAAATCCTTGAGTCATCTGAATAGACATCTGTATCGACATATTTTCCATTTGATGAGCAATCCCTTTCAAAATTGTGAACACAGAATCCAGTCCAGGTTCCATCACCTCCCTTTGAGGCCTACCTTCTCTGGTATCAGTCCACATTTCTTCCTGTGTAAGTTCCTGTAATGTTGCTCTTTCTTCCTCCTCTAACATCATAGGTCCTCTTCCAGTGTGGCTGCGGGTCTGGACACCCATCGACAGCGTGCTGACTTCGTCAGCCCGCCGCTGTTCGGGCTCCCCCACAGCCCACATCTTGTCCAGTAATTCACGGACCCGTGATGCTCCGTGCATGCCTGTCAAAGTCACCGACTGCCAGGCAGTATAGCGGGCTTGCGGGTCTGTCTTCACTCGGCTGATCTGCCTGTGCCCCCGGACTCACGGGGGCATGAGTCAGGGCCGGCCGAGCCCGTCACTGAGCCGGCACTATCTTGCGATTGCACGATCAGCGCCGGCATAATACTCAACCGAGCAAGAGTCCTCTGAGGCTTGGGGACTCCAGATGATGACTCCATGGCTTCAACTTGGTAAGTAGGCCTCAGTTCTTCAACACTTTTGTAAGGTAATTTCTTTTGCAATTGAGCTTTTGATTTTTTTCACGTTTGCAACCATTGCAATCCTCCAATATTCCAAAGTCTGTAAATATTATTTCTAACCACTTTTACAAATTTTAAATTCAGGTATTTAGAAGTCTAACTGGGGGAAGGTGGAATCATGCGTCTTCCCACTACGCCATCTTGCCACAGCCCCCCACTATTTTTGTCTTTTTTACAGTTTTTACAGCGAGCTTTAATTATTCAGTGGGGAGGTGAAGAGAGAGGACTGGGTAGTGGAGAAGGGTGAAAAAGGATTTCAGGTTTGGACAGTTATTCTTCAGAAGGCCTTCAGAATATCAAGAGCATATATACTTTATCCCTTTCTGACTTGGTTTTGATAAAAATCTCTTTATTCCTTCTCGAATAGACATTGAACTTTCAGAGAAGATGCTGGAGTCGATTGTGAAAGAGATTGAACCAAAAAACTACCACCAACTTGGGTTACAGTTAGGGCTGACTGAGCCCAAATTGCAAGAGATTGAAGCTGATTTCCACAATGCCAAAAATCGGCAGGGATATTATATCCTGTACTCCTGGCTCCAGAATGAAGGGATAAAAGGGGCATTTCCCAAGCTGATTCGAGTACTTAGAAAGGCAGGATATGTTGCAGCAGCTGAAAATATATTAAAGAATTTGAATACTACAAATGAATTACCTAACCCGTGAAACAGGTCGAGCAACTGGAGTTGTGTCTATCCTTTCTGAAATGCTTCTCACAAAATACCTGCATTGTCTAGTGATTTCAGAATGATGTCATTTAATAAGTTATGATCAAGTGCCTTTCATAACTGAGTTGAAAAAAAGCAACTCGGGCACAATAAAATAAAGTATAATTTAAAAAATAAAGCAAGTTCCAGCAAAGATAGACTCCTTAACTAACGTTTTAAGGAGGAAATTTAAGGAATTAAATTGTTGAGAAAGAAAACTTCCAACTAAAAGTCTCTCTGTGTGACAAAGTCTGTTGTGCTATTTGTCATTTCATCAATCGAAACACAAGAGAGATTGCTTTTTTTGTAAAAATCTCTAATCTTAGGTCAATTCAGGGATGTGTGAGAGCAAAATCCTCATGTTTTCAGCTTGTATTCAGGAAAAAAAAAGGTTTGGTAAAACGCATCTATTTTTACCAATCTTTATGGTAATATTGAACATTGATGTGTGGTGCGTTGTTATTGTATAGATTTACCTTCAACATATAGAAAATCTTCCTGAAAGGACCCATAATGTATGATTGCTAAGCTCTTTTAGAGCTCTGAGGTCCAAAAGCTGGAGGAACCTCATTTTAGACTGAAGGCATATATAATGTCTTATAACAATTGTTTCCTGGAATGAATGTTTAGTGTTAAGAAAAATTAATGGAAACTAAATGTCTGGGAATTGAGAAGGTCGCTGGCTGCTTCTTAAATCTACAACTGCTTCTTGAAGGATGCAGGTATTTCATAGTGAAGTTGTGTACGGCATAGTCTTACAGGTTATTATGATGCATTATGGTGGATTGAATTCAACAACGTGATGAGGACAAGCTCATTCTCTCCCTCTTTACTGTTTGCATCTCAACTTAAAAGTGATTGATCTTTGGTGCTCTCTAACTCTGGAACTTGCCAAAAGGAAAGGACTGATCTAGCCTCGAGCACTTTGTTTCGCAAGATGGCCTTTACCTATTTTTTGGTATGTTTATGTTATTTGCATATTATTTACATGATCCACTTTCCATGAGTTGAGGGTTTTAAGCACATTACAATATAGGAGGGTGTTTCATTATTATTTAACAATATGAACTAAAAATGGTACATCTTTGTAGCGGTGAGAGCTCCTCCACTGTGTCCAATGAAATGGAAACTACATTCAGCAAATGTAAGTCTTGTACTGTCTCGATAGCTGGTAAAGAACAACGTGGCCCTAGCTCAGTGTTCAGTAGTAATAGGCTCATGAACTTGATACAATAATTAGCAAAATTGATCTCTCAGAAATGAAGTGAACCACAAAAGTCTGATTGTTGTATAAGCACAGAAATGCTGGAGGAACTCAGCAGGTCTCACAGTGTCCACAGGAGGGAGAGATGTATAACCAGCATTTCGGGCCTGAGCCGCCTTCAAGGTACGAGCCAAAAAACAGGCAGACCACTGAATTAAAAAAAAAAGGCTGGAGGAGAAGGGAAGAAAGGGCAGGAGGAAGAGCACAGACCACCAGACAAAAGAGAATAATAATTGAACATGAATAGGACCTTGAAGAAGGTCTCAGGCCTGAAAAGGTTATACTATATATCTTTGCCTCCTCTGGCCACTGCAAGACTTTCTGAGTTCCTCCACTGTTTTTACTCTCCGAAATGAATGTGTGGAATTGAGTGAAGGATCTTCAGTGATTGTGCAAAGCAGGGAGAAAGAACAAATGCGGCTCATCATGTATCCTTCCATCTTCACGTTTCAATATGTGAGCAGACTTTATAAGCTGGCTATGGTTTGTCCATTATTTCCTCTGCATTTTAGTCAAGTAGAGTCAATGAGTGAAAGTCTAACCTAATCTGATAAAAAGGCAGCAAGAAAGACTCAGAATGCTGAAAATATTGTGAATTATTGTAATTAACCAACTGCTCTGTTTTAATTTTACTACACTGGAATAGATATAATTTTGGTGGAACTGTAATCAATCTTCAATAATCACAATGTAGGGTATTGCATCAAAGTCTGTGTGGTGATATGTTTCCTCCATTGTACATAGTTATCATTGTCGGTTGTAGATATGGAGCTGGCCCGCCCACGGATGATTCGTACCTTATGACTCCTCCCCCATGGTCCTGTGCCATAAAGGTCGAGCCACCTTTCCCTTGCTGCTATTCCTATCTTGGGATATGGGCCAGCAAGGTTCTCCTATCATTTCCTCAGCTTGTCTCTGTGGTTACTGGTAGTGCCCTACAATCTGGTAATGAAATTATTTGCTTAATAAGAGATTATGAACAAAAGGATCTGAAAATACCTCAACTTAGTTACACCCTAGTGATTTGCTTATGCACTAGAATGACATCCTGCTTGAGATGGACCCAAATTTATACAAAGGTACAAAATGAATTTTGATTTTGTCCATGTAAAGCAACAGAAGGAACCATTTGTGGCCCACTTCCGCACCCACATGACAGTTCATGGCCTCTTGCACTGCTACCCGCACAATGGAGGAGCAACATTCAATTCTTCCAGCTCTCCACCCCCCCTTCCCTCTCCATTCAGAGAGCAATCACCCTCCCCCAGTCACTTCTCAGCTTTTCTTTTGTTCCCTCCCTCCCTTATCATCTCTTGCCCGTGGGCCTGTGCTCCTTCCCCTGCCTCCTCCCCCCCCCCCATTTTATTCAGTCGCCTGCCTGCATTTTGCTCATGCTACGACGAAGGGCTCAGGCTCGAAACGTTGGTTATGTATCTTTATCTTTGCTACATAAAGAACTCTGTGTGACTGGCTGAGTTTCTCCAGCAGTTTTGTGCGAATAAAAAGAATGAAATGATATTGTTTATCTAGAATTTGTAAATGCTTTTGAGAACACAGTAACACAATAGGAATGTAAATGTGCTTAAAAATGATCATGTTGCAAGTATTTTTAAACATTTGTTCACGTTTATAAATGAGAATAGTTTGCCATTTTTTTTGCAGTAAATAAAACTTTAAAAAAAAAATCAAACGATTATCTTCATGTTTTTTCTGGTCGTGTATTGTAAATCCTCACCTAATTTTGGGTATAGCCCAGAAGGTTCATTAATTGGTTTGGAACATGACAAATCTGTATCACCACTTGATTGAAATCATGCTTGAAAAAATCTATGAATCTAAGTTTTGTAATTTTTTTTACTGACTCAACAGCTTTTGGGAGCGCACTCTACAGAGTTTCACAACTATTTGGGGAAAGTCTTACTGCCATCACCCCTGAATTGTCTTATCTCTAAAACAAAATGCTGAAATACTTGCCAGAATTAAGTGATTCCACACAGGAGCTGTCTGACCTATATCTCGAAAGAAGAATCAGAATTTATTGTCAATCTGATGGCAGAGGGGAAAGAGCTGTTTCTGTACCTTTGGGTGTTCGCATTGAGGCTCCTATACCTCCTTCCTGATTGTAGCAGTGAGAAGAGGCCATCATCTCGGTGGTGAGGGTCCTGGAGGGGAGAGGCTGCTTTCTTGAGACACTGTTTCTTGTCGATGGCCTAAATGGAGTGAGGACATGCCTGTGATGGCGCTGGCTGAGTTCACAACACTCTAGCCTTTTCCTGTCCTGTACATTGGCACCTCAGTACCAGACAGTGAATCGACCAGTCAGAATGCTCACCATTGCACACCTGGAGAAATATGCAAAATTCCAATTTCTTTTAAGCACCTATTGTCTAATCAAATTTGCATTTCCTCTTTGAAGAAACGTGTTCTTAGTTTCCACACGTTTATACACAGCCTGGCTGACTTATTTCCTTCGTTGGTCTTCACTCCCCCACCGTGCACCTATCCCCGATGTTGCACTTGTTCTTGGCTCACGCTGCTCTGTAATTCTCAAGTCAGCATCAAAGTCAGGATCTGATTCACCAGTATATTCAGCTTCATTTTCTTCAGATGGGTTCCTTGTTGAGGTCACCTGATCTGCCTTCCTGATTAGATTTGTGAGACAAATGATCCATAGTCCCTATTTACTTATTTGGAGTTCTTCCCCTTGACTCATTTGCTCATAGCGACTCATTTGTTAAACGACACTGACAGAGCTTCTCATTTAAAGTTGGTTGTCTTCTTTGCATCAATGGCGTTTATTTAAATTGGTGCCACCCTTAAGCCGGCCTGCATCAAGTCGAATCGTGAATGAGGACTGAATAGTCCTGTCAGAGTAAAACTGGTTGATAATTAAGCAAGATGTTAAATTATTTATGATAAGAGTCGAGTCACCTTGGAATGTTTGGATCTTCAAGGTGAAGTGCCAGTTGATGAAGTAGACAAAGACGATGGGGTCAAACAATAATCATGGCTTTTATCAGAAGAAACTCATGGTACAATAATGAAAGACAATAGGTGCATATACAGTTATTCCCAAGGGGAGTGTCCTTAACAGGAGAGATAATGCACAGCCAATGTTAATACAACAAGGCTCGTCAAAGGGGAGACAGGCAGCTTGGCAGACATTCACCACACAAGGCATCTTTTAACAAATCCCAATGTCACCCACTGGAAATAGGATAAAATGGAGGAACCTGTAGCTGCTATGCCATTACATCGCATAAAATACTTAAACACAAATTGAATTGTATTCCATTATTGGACATTAATACTGTTGGTATTCCACATCCATCTCAACGCTTTGCTGCTATCCTCTACTGTTGTGCAAAGACCTTCTATCCGCTGTCTGCAGGTACCTATGAGCACCACAAAATGACTGTTCCCCCTTGCAATAAGCATTCACAGGAGGATCTCCACGCGCCTCTTTGTGTAAAGAGGCCTGGCCTGTTTCACCTTGCAGTCCCAGTACAGGTGTAGGTGCCACGTGATGTCAGGTGAAATGGTATGATGTCCTCCTCTACTGCCTCTAAATGGCTCGTGCACAATGCGCTTTGGCAGGTGGCATCTCCTGTGACTCAAACAGAGTTATTTCTCTCCAGGGATGCTGCCTGGCCTGCTGACTCTCTCAAGCTTCTTATTGTTTGGTCTGCATTTGCCTTTTTTATGGCCTCTGCCTTCATTTCAATGTTTTTCCTCCTGCAGATCAGAGGTAACAATTTCTCACTTAAAGAAGAAAAGAACGGAATCACCATGGCTCTCCTTAATTTGTCACTTTTGGAAGCATATCATTTAAATAATTTAAGACCGAGCCGTCAGTCAAAAGGTTAACTGCACAGATTGGCTGTGTTCCAACTGGCAGAGTGTACGAGTGATTAAAACAAATTTATTCTTTTGCCCCACTTTTTAACTTTTAATAACTTGCATTAAAGGTCCAAATATAATGTCAGTAACGATAATGTCATCGTTCATCTGAAGAAGGGAAACATTCACATTAAGGAAAACAATATTTGTGATTACAACCCATTGGTTTTCAAACTGTTTCTCAAAACTACCAATTTAAATTGTTCACCATTTATGATTTTTAAAAAATAATATTCAGCAATTTCATATCGAGAATGAGAAATTCTCGCACAAAGTAAAGTTGCATTGAACGTGTACTTTGCAGAATATTAATTTATGTAAGAAACATGTTATCAGGGAAAATACAATGGCTTTTATGCAAGAAGGAAAAAGAACACTTGTAAAGAACAAAATCAAAGCAATTACCAAAGGTTGTGCTGGTATAAATAAGGCAGAGGTGAATTTAATTAGATAATGTTTGTGTTTATTGAAAGGTGGCTCCCAAGATGTGGCCAATGTTGCGCATTATTGTCAGAGAGCAGAATTACAAAGTAGGGGCAAGTTGACAGGTTGGGGTTTATAAAACCTACTATTCATTCTACTATCTCAGGCAATGTCTTACCACAATCCAAACCTATTGTAACTTTTTAAAACGTGGCATGCTCCTTTTGATAGGCGTATTGTGTTGAAATGTTTCGTGGGTTGCAGCAGAAAGCAGACTCCAAGACTCGATTCACAATTACAAATCATCTTTATTAGTTAAACGGTTAAACAATACAACAGAGCAATGACTCTCCTGTTCACGCACTCACCCACTCGCGCTGACTCGCACCCAACCGTGGGAGCCGTCAGGGAAGGAAGGGGGTCAGTGCAGTGGGAGGCAAGAGGGGAGGATTCCCTGAGCATTAGACTCCAAGGTAAATGTGCCCTTGCGTCAAGGTTACCCACGGAGATTTCACAACTTCCCACAACAGGGATATAGAGGACTGCAGCTAAATGCAAAAATATTATTCTTGCCAACCAAAATTTTCTTTGTTGGTAGGTGTTATGGACCATGGACAGTTTTATTTCTGACCAGGGGCAGTGACTGTGCAGTGGGAGAAAGGAGTGTGCGCTGTGTGGGGTGCCAGAGCAGCGAGCTGGGAGAGTCAATAGCGGTGTGGAGCATGAGAACCATGTGCTGAAGCTGGGGGTCTCGCTGAGAGCATGCCCACTGCTGTCCACCCCTCTCCTCTGATCAGGAGTGCCACAGCAGTTCAACTGTTCAGCGCACTGAACGGCAGCTCCAGCTAAAAGGCTTCTCCATTCATGGGAGCCAGCATTGCTGTTCTGACAGCAGATTTGACCCCCTCATTCCCAGAGTGTGTGTTCTACCTGTGCTTCTCCAGTCCCCTTTTGAGAAGAGGACTTTGTGTGACAAAAGTCACTTTGTATATGCCAAGCCAAGGTTTTGGAGGAGAATATTTTGTGTGACAGTGGGTTACCCAATGCAACCCTAAAGAGGGCTTTGGTGGTGCAGATTTTGTGCTAGGGACTAGGAGGTCACTGTGAGGAACTCCCTTGTGAGAAAACTGAAGGTGGTCGTTATCACACTATAAACTCTCTGTATTCACCTGCCAAGGTCATAGTCTGCTCAGTGACATCTCTCTCCACATTCAACTTGAAGACCTGTTCACAGCTGAACTAAGACATTAAGGCCTGGAGACCAGATTCTGTGGACTGTTCTTTTGACCGACTTACTTGACAAAACTGACTTGGAGTTTTGCACTGGGAGTTTATTTTGGGGCATTTGGGCTTAGACTGTAACGGTCTGTGTATTTTTTCACATATCCATTGTTAATATATAGTTGACATAAAGACTTATTTTGGTGTTGAGTTTATTGAGATAATTATATTATTGACAAATGTTAATAAATATTGCATTAAACTTAACCCATCTGTTTATGTGTCTTTCAATTGCTGCTGACGAGGAGTAACAGGACCCACTTGAATTTGCCTATAGAAGAAGCAGATCCACTGATGACATTGTAGCCTTTTCCCACCACTCAGTCTTTGCTTTTTAAAAGAAAAAAAAATACACATGATTTCTGATTACATAATTCATTTCATAATATATACATAGCATTTAATAACATAATACAGAATATAAACCATAATTATCAGGCAACAGATCTTGATCAAAACTTCGGATTCTGACGTTAAACAGAAAATTAAGAATCCCGCATAGAGAGTCTAAATCAGTGGTTCTCAACCTTTTTCTTTCCACTCACATCCTACTTTAAGTATTGCCTATGCCATAGCTGCTCTGTGATCAGTAAGGAACTGCTTTAAGGTGGAAGGTGAGTGGGAAGAAAAAGATTGAAAATCACAGTTTTAATCATCCCTAATTGACTCGTTCCGTGCACGGTTTCATAACTCCGAAGGACTTGGGCCAATGACAATTTTACTCAAGCTAAATATTTCAGTAACAATTGGGTCGAGAGCAGTGATTCTCAACCGTCCCACTCGCCTACCACCTTAAGTAATCCCTTACTAATCACAGAGCACCGACGGCATAGGGATTGCTTAAGGTGGGATGTGAGTGGAAAGAACCACTGCTATAAATCTTAATCCTGTTCTATAATGTGATCATTATTAATTGTCTACTGTAGCCTGGTTTTCTCTAGAAATAAAAGAAAAAAAGATGTCGCGCCCCCCCCCCCCCCATGAATCCTACCCCTCCCACTAAACAAGATTAACCTGCATGTAGTAAGAAGATAGGAATCAAATAGTGACTCTCAGATGTCAGACAGGGGTCCTCACACAACTAGATCTTCAGGTTGTGATTGTCATCACATCTAGTCGAATTCAACCTTGACATCTTTAATGCTATATCTAATTTTCTCCAAACTTAAGTAAGACATGATATCATGCAACCATGGCATAGGAGTAGGTGAAGAATCATCTCTCCATTTCATCAGAATTGTTCGTCTGCCTATCAACGAGAGAAAAGGTAGGATTCTTTTTGGGGTTGAAGCCAAGGGTGTGACCTCTTCTTGAGAGACACTCAACAAAGCAATTAAGGGGCAAGATTCTAATTTGATCTTAAAAATCACTGATAAAGTTTGGAAAATTTGTTCCCAAAATGTATTTAATTTGGGGGACTCCCAAAATATATGAATCAGTGAAGCTTCAAAAATTTTATATTTATCACATAGTGGATCAATATCAGGATAAAAACTCAGCTTGACCCACCTGGAGAATGACGGCTCATACACCAGGCTGCTGTTCTTCAACCTAAGTTTGGTGCTAAATATGATCATTCCCCCAGAGGCTGATGGAGAAGTTGTCTTCGCTGTGACTCAACATCTCTCCCCGTAATTGGATTTTGGACTTCTATACGGAAAGACCACAGTCTTTCCAGGTTGGTGGCAGAATGTTGAGCACTGTCGCGCTGAGCACTGACGCACCTCAGGGCTGTGCGCTCAGCCCACTCCTTTTCATGCTACTGACCCACGACTCCCTCGCCAGATCCAGCTCTGACAATGTCATCAAGGTTTGCAGATGACACAACAGTCGTCGGCCTCATCAGCATGAGTCGCTCGGCAGAGAAGAGGTGAAAGACCTAGTGATCATGGTGCGAGAGGAACAATCTGGGTGTCTGAGGTGTCATGAGAAAATATATTTTAACTTATCTCACTCATCTGTTTTTGCTGCATCTATGTTGAAGGATCAGGGTGGCAAGATGAATGAATCGTTTAATCAAAGAGCTCGCATAAGCACAGTGGCCAAACATCCTCTTATTGTGCTGTCTGGGTTTCCAATTTATCTCCTAACTTTGATCACTTCATTCCAGGTGATTGGATCTTCTGCTGCCCAGACACCAAGCTCTTGTAATTCCTTTTCTTAAAGATTTTTTTTCTTCCTTTTCACAATGCTGATTTGCATACACTGCTATCTTCTAAGTCGAATCAAATCTTGTTGGAAAATATCCAAATCTGAATCACCTTGGGACTTTTTAAAAGACCCTTTCGAAATGTTTAGCCACAAACCATCTGCTTGATGCAGCATCATTGGGAGGTAAAGGATTGTCAACATTTCTGGCAGAACCCTGATATAACTGGTTAGGCCAGGCAGCTGAAAAGGAAATACTTTCTGCCAACAGAAGGTGGAGATGTTCCTCCTGTTTTACAACTAACATTTGATGTGGTGAAACGTCTTAAAAATCCTTTACCGATTTTTGCATCAGCTTTGAATCCACGAGATGTCCCCATGACATTCAGTTTAAATTCTAATGACAGTAGATTACAAAAAACAGAAGGGTAGAAACTGAGGGATCGAGATGAATGTGTTGAAAGCAAGGGATATAAACAGAGGGGATGAAACAGAGGGATCGAATCTGATGGTCAAAACAGAGGGTCGAAACAGAGGGAGCAAAATAGATGTGTTGAAAGAGAGGTGTATAAACAGAGGGGTCGAAACAGAGTGCAGTAAAACCCAGAAGGCTGAAGAAAGTTGAAAGTTGAAAGTTGATTCACAGGAACTTGGTGAGTGGTGCTGTTGTGCAGTATGGAACCAAGACATTCATACCACCACTCCCATGCTGACCACCCCATGCATCACTCCCATCTTGGCAGCATGTAGTGTGAATAAAAGCTCTCATGACTGGAGGAGAACAAACACTTTTATTAGCTTATAACTAAAGGTAGGGTTCAACAGTAGTCTTCAGAAGGGTTCTGGGTTTAGGTGGGAAACCAGGGTTATATGTGAGCAGATGGAGGCAGAGCTGGGAGGTGGGACCAGCCATCAGCACAACACCCAGTTCACTGTATTCACCCTTCCTGTAGAATTTAGGGTCTGTGAATGAAGATATAGGACATGGGTTCAGAAACAGGTGGTTAAAAAAAACAGTTATTTACAAATTTAAAGATTTAAGCAGTCTGGGGTCTGGTGGAGCACCTTAGCACCAGGAGGTCTTGGGCTCCTTGGATCTCCTGGTCCCATTGTGAGGGAGGAGAGGTAGGCTGGGCCTCCGGCTCGAGGATGGGGGTGGGGGTGCACTTTCCTCCTGAACCAAAACCCCTGAGAATGAGCTCCATGGCTCACAGGGCACCTGAGGTAACAGACCCTCGATTCCAGCAGGTGCCAGGTCCCTGATGTAGATGGTGTCCTCCCTGCCCTCTGGATACTCCACATGGATGTATGTGGGATTGGCGTGGAGCAGTTTCACCTTTTCCACCAGGGGGTCAGTTTTGCTACTCCTCACGTGCTTCCTGAGAAGGACTGGACCAGGAGTGGTGAGCCAGACTGGGAGTGTAGTTCCTGATGCCGACCTTCTTTTTAAAGTGAATAGAAGCTCATGAAGAGTAGGGTTGGTCACGGTACATAGGAGCGACAGGGTGGAATGGAGCACCATAGGGAGGACTTGCTGCCAGCGTGGGTCTGGAAGGCCTTTTGACTTCAGGGCCAGTTTGACAGCTTTCCAGACCGTGGCGTCCTCCTTTGCAACCTGCTCATTCCCCCAGGGGTTGTAGCTAGTAGTCAAGATGGACGCAATGCCCCTCGCCAGCGGGTACTGACGTACCTCATCAATCATTAAGGATGAGCCCTGGTCGCTGCGAATATAGCTGGGATACCTGAACAGAGTGAAAATGGACTCTAGGGCCTTCATAACTAACAAAGTGGACGTGTTTGGCGAATGGGAAGCGGGAGTACTCATCAATGACAGAGAGGAAGAAGGTGTTCCTATTCGTGGAGGGGAGAGGTCCCTTAAAATCAACACTGAGCCATTTGAAGGGCCTGGATGACTTGATCAGGTGAGCCTTTGTGGGTGGTAGAAGTGCTGCTTGCACTCTGTGCAGACCTGGCAGGATCTGGTCATTTCCTAATGTTTTCCATGGATTAGGACAGATTACGTGCCTTGACAAAATGAGCCATGTGGGTGACCCCTGGATGACAGAGCTCATTATGCAGAGACCGCAGTTGGCCGGTGTGTGCAGAGGCACAGCTTCTTCTGGATAAGACATCTAGAGGGTCATTAAAAGCTCCTGACCGATAAGCAATGTCATAATTGTAGGTGGAGACCTTGTAAGTGGCAGCCGTTAGGGTAGGGGTAGTGGGAGGAGCCAGTCCTTGGAAAGGCTCACCTGGTTGGGCGAGCTCACTGGCTTCGAGGTCATCGATCTCGAGCTTGGCCTGTTCCGGTGATTTGGCCAGCTCGACGTGGCTAGCCAGGTTCTTCTTTCCCGACTCAAGCAGTCGCTGCCTCATGTATCTGAAGTGGACCCCCTCAACTAGAATGTCCCGGATCTGTTCTTCCTCACGAATGCAGCCCGTAGCTGCTTCGTGCTTGCACTTCTTGGCAAGCATCCAGCAGGTAGTCATCGATGGTCTCTTCTGGCCGCTGGTGACGTGGTGCAAGTCAGTGCCTCGCTAGGACCTCGTTCTGCGACTTCAACGCCTCAATAGTAGTGTTATATTAGAGCAGTCCCTGATGACTGCATATCCTTTTGTTTCTACCCTCGAAACGAGTGCGGACCTCCTGAGTTCATCGGTGAGGAAGATGTCTATGGTCATGTTCAGGTAGGCCTGGATGCAGGCTAGCCAGTATGCAAACTCGCCAGTATGCAAACTCCTCAGCTACATCGGGGACAGAGGGGTCTATCGGTAGCATACCTGGCTTGAGTAGCGCTTCCATCATTAGGGAATGAGCTAATAAAATTGTAGTGCGAATAACAGTTCTCATGACTAGAGGGAGAACAAATGCTCTAATTAGCTCATAACTAAGGGTAGGGTTTCACAGTCATCTTCAGAACGGTTCTGTGTTTAGGCAGGAAACCAGGGTTATAAGTGAGCAGATGGGGGTGGAGCCAAGAGGCGCAGCCAGCCATCAGCACAACACACTACCAGTAAATCCCAGTTCACTGCACAGCACTTGGACAATATCCTTCTCTGCCGAGGCGATATCATTCCCTCACCTGGACACTTCAGAAGTGCTATCAGTGATTCTGATTTCAATACTATCTCAGGTAGTGTATTCCAAGTATTTACACTTTAAACCCTCCTGTTAAACGTCTCCTCCCATTCTTCTCCTCCCCATCACCATTTCCCCACCTCTGCCTCTCTCTCTTCCCTTTTTCCTCTGTCTCCTTTCACAGAGGCAAAATCAATTCCTCTTGTCATATCCAATTAACATCTTTGAACTCCTCCCCCTTGCCATTTTTCAGTCTTTATTCTGACGCCTTATTCTGCTTATACCTTGAAGAAGGGCTCAGGCCCGAAACGTCAGTAATATTTCTTTATCTCCTATGGATGCTGTGATACTGACTGAGTCCCTCCAGCATTTCTGGTTTTTTTTTAAACAAATACTCATCCTCTCCCCGGGTGAAAAAGTTCTCCCTCAGATCTCCTCTAAATCTTTTCATCCTTACTCTAATTCCACAACTTCTACTTTTATCTACATCTGATAGGGGGTACATCACTTGCCGATAACCCTCTCTGTATTCCTCACTTCTGTTTCCCCTTAACTTCCTCCACTCCTGAGAAAATGGACAGCCTCTTCTTGTAACTTGGAACATCCCATTCCCAGTCAATCTCCTGGTCAAGCACTACCGTGTCCTACCCATGCAAGAAGTGCTCCGGGTGAGATCTGGCCAATGTTTTATAAGGTTGGAACATAACCAACTTGCTATCGTATTCCCTGATCAACAAAGTCCAGTATCCCACAGGCATCTTTGACCGCATTATCAACCTGCACTGCCATCTTCAAGCATCTTTTGTCTTGGGCTGTTCAATGCTTTCAAAGTCTCTGTCATGCATGATTTACTTCCTTGCCTCCGATGAGCTCCCATACTGCATCACCTCATAGTTTTCAGGAGTAAAGTTCATCTGTCATTTCTCACTCCATTTCACGAACACACCATTCACCCTATAGCCTAAGACTACCCTCCAAAATATCAACAATTCCACCAAACTTCATGTCATCTGACAACTTCCCGATCATGCTTTCGATTTGCACATCTAAATCATTCAAGTATATTGCAAATAGCAAATTTTTCATCACTCGTCCTTGTGAGATGCCATTGATCACAAGTATCCACTCGCTAAATCAAACACAATGCTGGAGAAACTCGGCAGGCCAAACTGTACTTCACATAGCAAAGATAAAGATACAAAACCAACGTTTCAGGCTTGAGCCCTTCATTAAGGTACTGTGGCCACAAACTGGAGGAATTTCAGGGAAGTGACCACCTACAGCAACCATCAAAATCACGAAAGTCAGGCTGGGAAATAGCTTATTCCCACATTCTGTGGGATTTGTGGAGTTCACTTAAATTGGTGGGGACTAGAAGGGCTGATATGGCCTGTTTCCGTACTGTAATTGTTATATGGTTATATGCTATATGTAACATCAATGAGTATACAAGCAGAGTGACCAGCTATGTAGGCAAATGTATAGAGAATGTCACAGTGACAAAACATTACACAGCCAGAACCAAGGCAATTTTGGATCCAATTTACCAACTTGCCCTGGATTCTATAGGTGCTAACCTTTTGGACTAGACACTGATGTGGGTCCTGTCAAAAGTATTACTGAAGTCCATGTAGACCACAAGTACTGCACCATGTTCATCAATATACCTCGTTACCTTTTCAGAAAAATCATGGAGATTGGTTAGAAAGAGTCGGCCCTTGAAAGACCTATGCTGGCTACCTCTGATCAGTCCCCGCCTTCCAGGGACCATCAATACTGTGCCTCAATACTTTCTCCAATTACCTCTCTACTACTGACATGAGACTTATTGGTCTGTAATTATCTGCTGTTCTTGAAAAAGGGGAACAACATCCTCCAATCATCTGGCAAATCATCTAAAAATCTCAGCCAGAGCTCCAGCAATACCTTTTCTTCCCTCTCATAGTAACCTGGGATATATCTCCTCGAGTCTTTGGGATTTACCTTTCAAAGATATGAGTACCTTCTCTTTGTTTTATTAGGTCTCCCTTTGACCAAATTCTCCAACTCCAAAGTCTGTGTACTTTATGAATGCTGAAAAAGAAATATTCATTTAGGAAATCAGCTATACTGTCCGGCTTCACATTGCCTCTGTTGTCTCTAAAGGACCTACTCTTCATAAGGGTTCGGGTGAGAGTGAGGATTAGAGTTAGGGTTAGGAGGGGTTCGGGTTAGGCCCCTACTCTGCATAATGACATGGGGAAGGAATGTACTTTCAGAGTTAGTGATTCGACAAAGATCAGTTTTAGCCCTGAGTGTGTTTAAATTCAAGTTTATTGTCAACTGATTGTTCATATACATATACTGTGCAACTCAATGAAACTGTGTATCTCTGGACCATGGTGAACACAGGCACACAGTACACCCCACACACAAATGACATATATTTCAGATTTATTGTCAAAGTGAGATTCTTTTTCCTGCAGTCGAGGCAGAATCACCATTTATTGCTAATACATAAAAACTGTACACAATGTACATATGTAAACAGATAAAGAAATGTAAGCAAACTGACTGCAATACAGAGATAATAAAAATAATATTAAAGTGCACAAGTAAGAGTTCTTAAATGAGTCTCTGAGGAGTCTGATGGTGGAGGGGTAACAGCGGTTCCTGAACCTGGTGTTATGAGTCTTGTGACACCTAGACCTCTTTCCTGATGGCAGCAGTCAGAACAGAGCATCTACTGGGTGTCGTGGATCTTTGATTATTGCTGCTGCTCTCTGACGGCAGTGCTCCCTTGTATTGGGAAGGGTTGTGACTGTCATGTGACAGCACTGCCCTCGACCTTGTTGGAGGGCACGCAGCTACCAATCAAGATTTGTTTCCACCCCACCCATTAGTGCACACCTTTCTGTTGGCTCCTTGTAAATTACCTGGACTGCATTCTCCAGCCTGCCTGTACTTGGCCTTGGGCCATTGGGTGTTGTAATTAGATTAACCCTCCTGCCACTGAGCTATTGGCCCCAGTAAATGATGTGGGCTTGTCCCTTCAGCACTATAAAGGGGCCATGAGCTCTTTGTTATCTCTTTTTGCCAGTTTGGTACCACCCTGCTTCACTCCAGGCCTAGAAATGTGGAAGGGTGCTGGAGAAACTGTTGGTAAGATGTGCACTGTTAGAAGGGTTGGGAGTGTTTAATCAGTGTCCCTTGTAGCACAGCGCCGTGCCTGCACTGAGTCAAGGGGTGGTGGTGTACTTTAGTGATTTTTCCCTGATCATTGTGTGAGTCAGTTGATTGCGTGTGTGCTGCATCAGTTACCATTTTCCCATACTTGTCTTCTATAAATAAAATCCTTCCCTACATCAAAACTATGTTCACAGTCCTTGCCTTTGAGACCTACCAAACCTGTTTCCTCACTCACAACATCTCTGTAGATGTTCTCTATGGTGAAGAGAGCTTTGCGTGTGATGTACTGGGCTGGGCCCATTATCTTTTGGAGGGCTTTATCTCTGGTATTGTCAACAAGTCAACATACTTTCCACCACACCTCTGTAGACATTTTCCAGGGTTTAAGATGTCATACCAAACCTCTGCAAACCCCTGAGGTTCTGACATGTTTTCTTCACAATGCCACAGTGCGTAGCAGTCTAAAATTATATATATATATATGAAAATAACGTGATCTTCTAGGATAGATCAACAGTCTCGCTGCCTGTAGGAAGAAGCTATTTCCAAGCTTTTAAGCCCATGTACCACTCCCTTGAAGGTAGTATCTCGAGTATATTGCAGGCTGGAGTTTAAGGGTCCCTTGAAATTTTTTGAGCCTTTTTAAGCACTGCTCCCTGCAGATGTCGTTGATAAGACATCCTCCATATTATCCTCTGATCTGATGCTTTGCAGCTGCTTTCCACACTATGACGTAGCCAGCTAGGACACTTTCTGTTGTGCTCCTGTAGAATGCGGTTAGGATGGTGGCTATGAGGCCTTGCCCTCCTCAATCTTCATAGGAAATGTAGGTGGTGCTGCTCCTTTCTGACTGATGAGGAGGTGTTGTGGGTCTAGGTTAGGAATGCCAAGGAACTATCTCTATGATGTAGCCATTGATATGTCGTGGGGAGTGGCCTATTGTCCTTCTGAAGTCCACAATCATCTCCTTTGTCTTGTTCACATTGACCTCAGGTTGTTGTTCTTGCACCAGACTCCTCCTACTCAGCTGATTATTGTTGATGAGACTAACTACCGTTGTCTCATCTACAAGCTCGATGATTCTTTTGATTCTAGCGGTACAGTCATGAATTACAAACATGAACAGTAGTGGCTCTGGGGTACGCTAGTGCTCAGTGTGATGGGGCTTGAGGTTTTGGTGCCAACCCAGACACATTGTGGTTGTTCAGTCAGGAAGTCTAGAATCCAGTTACAGAGAGGGGAACTGAGCTCTAGTGAGAACAGTATATCTACCAGCCTCTGAGGTTTGATTGTGTTGAACGCTGACCTCAAGTCAATGAATACCAGCCTGGCGTAAGAGACATTGTTCTCTAGGTGGGTCAGGATGGAGTAGAGGTTCAGGGCCATTGCATCCTCTGTTGTTTGTTTGGGCAAACTAGAATAGGTCCAATGTTGCTGGTAGGTGCATTTTGATGCACTTCATTACCAGTCGCTCAAAGCACTCATGATCGTGGAGGTCAGTGCCACTGAATGGTAGTCATTTAGTCTTATTACCATCCTTTCTTGGGCACTGGGGTGATGGTAGCTGACTGATATCCTGCGGGGACAGCGGACTGCCAGAGTGAGATATTGAAGGTGTATTTTAGGACCTCAGTCAGCTGGTCAGCACAGTCCTTCAGCACCCGACCAGGTCTGTTGTTTGGTCCTGCTACTTTGTGTAGATTCACCCTGGATGGAATCCTCCTCACCTCAGCTCTGCAGGGTGCCTGTTCCTCAGGGGGCGGGGGGGCCATGGAACTTTCTTTGGTCTTGTGTTGCTTTCTGCATTGAACTGTGCGTAGAAGGTGTTCAGCCTGTCAGGAAGGGAGGCGTCGTTATCACTTTCCTGCAAGGATGAGCAAAGTTGCAGGTGCAAGTATGTTTTGGTTTTTGTACCTTGCCACATGCGCCTTGAATCCCCAGTGTTGCTCAGTTGTCTATGGATCTTGTGTGCATACCCCTGCTTTTCCTTCTTGATTGACTGGGAGAGTTTGGAGCTTGCTGATCTTAGTGCCATCTTATTGCCTGACCTGAAAGCAGCTTCCTGAGCTTGGAGTCGTGCACAGACCTCTGTGTCTAGCTATGTAGTGTTTAGTCACCATGATATCCTCTATTCACTCGCCTATGTAGCTGGTCATAGGCTTGTATACTCGTTGATGCCGATAAGATCATTGTAGGCGGCTGCCTCCCTGAATCATGTTGATGCAATTATGAAGAATTCAAGCCTGCAGCTAAACTTTGTGGGGAGTTTGAGGAGATTTGATGTGTCACCACGGACTCTTGCAAATTTCTACAGGGGCACTGTGGAGAGCACTGTGACTGGATGCGTCACTGTCTGGTATGGAGGCACCAAAGCACAGGACAGGAATGGGCTACAGAGGGTTGTAAACTCCACCAGCAGCATCATGAGCATTAGTCTTCCCTCTATTAATGACATCTTTTTGAGGCGGTGCCTCAAGAAAGCCATATCTATCATCAAGGACCCTCAAACCCTTTTCTCATTGCTACCGTTAGGAAGGAGGTACAGGAACCTGAAGAGACTCTCCCTCATTGTTCTATAAACAGCTTCTTCCCCTCTGCTATCAGATAATGAACCTATGGACACAACCTCACTTTTTCTCTTTTTCGCATGACTTGTTTACTTTTTAAAAATCTTACATTCAAGTAATTATAATTTTAGAGTCATTTTTGCACCCTGTCCTGCATAATACAGCTGCCACAAAACAAATTTTCATGACACATGTTCATGACAATAAATCTGAATATGATTCTTATTAGTCCCTCCCTTTTCCAGTCGAATTGACCCAGAATTCTCTCCAACAGTTTCTCTATCACCAATATGAGGCTCACCAGCCTTTGGTTTCCAGTCTTATCGTCCCTTTTTGAACAGGAGAGCAACATTAGCTATCCTCCAGTCCACTGGAATTTAACTCAAAGTGTGTGATGTTGTGTTTTGGGACATTAAACCAGAGCAGGGTATGCGCAATAAATGGCAGGGCCCCCGAGAGTGTTGTAGAACAGAGAAAAACTTAAGGGTTTCCCTGAAAGTGGTGACACAGGTAGAATGGGGTGAAAAAAGCATTTGAAATGTTTGTCTTCACCTGTTGAAGTACCGAGTACGAGAATCAGCACATCGTTCAACATCTGCACAGGATGAAAGTGAGTGGGCACTTGGGGTATTGTGTGCAGTTTTGGTCACCCTGCTATACGATGAGTGACATTAAGCTGGAAAGAATGCAGAAGAGATTTACAAGGATGTTACTGAGGCTGGAAGGCTTGAGTGATTAGGGGAGAATAGATGGGCAGGGCATTTTGCCCTGGAGCAGGGAAGGCTGAGGAGTGAACTTATAGAGATATACAAAATCGTCAGCAGCGTAGATAAGGTGAAGGGTCCCTCTCTTTTTCCCCAGGGGAGGGAAATTTAAAAACAGACAGCCGCCTTGAGGTGAGAAGGGAAAGATTTAAAAAGGACAGGGGCAAGATTTTCACAGAGCGTGGGTAATGTGGAATGAGCTGCCAGAGGTTGTGGTAGAAGAGGGTAAAATTACATTCAGACAGGTGCAGGGATAGGAAAGATTTTGTGGGATATGAGCTAAATGGGACGAGCTCAGTCTGGTAGAACACTATTACAGGTATTGTACTGGTTGGCTTGCCCCATGATACTGCAGCTCTTCCCACTCCTGGATTCCTAATAAAGGTGGTATCACCCAATCTCCTCCCTCAGTACTGCCTTGGAATCAGGTCAACAACATGTAAGATATGACTGTAAGTTTATAGCGATTAAAGCCTATTCATCTCGACTTCTTGTCTGTCGGGTCTAATTGATAGCGCTTCACTCAGCTAGGCAAAGGTTAGTCTGGAAGAGTTAGGCCTGTTTCTGTGCTGTTTACCTATTAGCTATTCCTACCCCATGTGAAGCTAAAATCTCATAATTTGTGCATGGAAATTTGAGTGAAGAGCATTTTATTTAAATAGCCATTCAATATATAGTCAGTTATTTTTAACCTTTCCTATCCTGTTTCCTGACTTAACTATGCTTTGTTAGCATTTCTAGCAGATGTTTGGCCATCTGAGTTTTGTGAGTTTTTAGCTTAATTCCTCATTTTCATAAGAATTACACTGTGGTTGGACATATCATGTATGTCATCTTGCCTTCCTGGATTTATTTTTAAATACCATAGCTTTCAATTGGAATGTTCCTTTAATGCAATATCCAAAAGCAAGAACATTTATTACCAAAATGTAACAGAGCTATTTAAAGTTATATTAGGGCAGGTACTCTAAAGCTTCCTCAAAGATCTAGGTTTTTGAGGAAGGATTGCACAATTAGAAAGAATTAGAGGGTGAATTCAGGAGCTTAGGGCCTTGGCATCTCAAGGCATAGCTACCAATGTAGGTTGATTCAAGAATTAGATGCATAAGTGGCCAGAGTTGGATCAGGGTAGTGATTTTGGGGGGGTGGGGGGTGGGATGTATTGGAGAAAACTACAGGCTTAGGGGTTGATCAGGAACAATACACTGCCATTGCTACCCTTGTGATTCATTGCTAAAATCGGGATAATGGGGAAGAAGAACATATCCAAAAGTGCTCCAGAAGCAAAATCTTATATACATTAAAAAATTGTCAAAACAATCCACTTCTTCTTTCTGGGCATATTGCAATGCTGATCCAGGGCTGCCAACATTTTCACCATCATGTGCAAGTTGATGATAGAAACCAGTGTTGAAAATGTATGGCCAAGTCAGAGATCCATTCGATCATTATGCAAGATATAGGAGCAGGTACAGGCCATTCAGACTGCTGTGTTGGGTCTGCCTTTCCATCGGAGGTAGTTTGGAAAGTACCAGACAGATTGATGTATGCCCCACTCAGATCTTGGCAACCTGGTTCATTTTTAGTTGGTGATCATCATGCAAATTCAACTAGTGCCATAATGGGTAGTGAATGGTTGACTGGGAAGCTGTGCTGTTTATGGACAGGAGGCCTCAGCCCCAGGTGGGGATTTGTGTTGGCATTGATCAGGGGTCCTGAAAATTTTTAGACTGTCGACTCCTTCAGGCACTGCATGGTCCTTCATCGATCCCCAGGCATGGAATCCCGGTGCTGGATGGGGGAGTGGGGGGGGGGGGGGGGGAAGGCTTAACAGGGGGCTGAATGAGGTGGGAGGGGGCTGATAGAGGGATGCTGGGTGGGGTGGCCAGACTTCTGGTTTTAGGCCAGACAGTCTGGCTTTTGAGCCCTTTGTGCATCTTGAGCTGGACATTAGTTTTCCCTCCAGTTGGTGATGTAGAGCTGACACCCTCAAATGGAGGATAAATTAGGGGGCAGAAAGGGCACTTGCTTGTTAAATGCAGTGTCCTAGTTTCCGCAGGCTGTGAGCAAATGGCTGGCCCATGCGCGATGAGGTGGAAATGTGACAGTGGTGCATCAATGCTCATGGCAGGTAAGCCTCCCCCCACCACATCCAATTTGGAAACACTTAGTATTGATAATGAGAATGAGAGTTTCTCATCGTATACATAAGTACAATGTACAGATGGAATGGAAGTCTTGTTGCAGCTTCCTAGGTACATAAAACACAACAGGAACAATTTAAATATAGCACATTTAATACCATGAAGGAAAAAAAAAGGCATAAATATAAAATGAAATGGAAAGAAAATAATAAATAACACTAGACTGTTAAATTTTTTCATAAGGGTTGCTTCCTTGAAAAAAAGGGAATTATGATAGACAACTTCAAGATGAACACACAGACACACAGATAATTTCAGATTTGTTGTATTACATAGGAAGTTGGGGAAACATTAAATTCACTTTTATTGAATTTAGCACGTTTAATTGCATTACGATGCTGACACATTGTGTTAGTTCAACTGAGCTAAACTGTTTTGCCGCTGATTTCTGCTTGAACTCAACATTTGATACTTCTCGTGTCAGTGTCCAACTGTAGTTGGCCAGTCTTGATGGATTCCAATTGCCCTGATACCACTTTTTTATGGTTGCAATGTCCTGGTGAAACCTTTCATGTCCGTCACTGACTGCACCAAGATCAGCAGGGAAGGAGTCCAAGTGCGAATGCAGGAAGTGAATTTTCCCTTGTAATATTTTTGATTCAAAAATCTCAGGGCCCCTTCAGCTTTATATGTCAAGAACTCCTCTAATTCGTGTCTTTTTTGTCTTAATTCATTTAGGAGTTCTTCATTTTTATTGTTATTTTTATGTACTGACTTGAGAACCTTTATTTTCCAGGTCTGATTTGCTTCTTCAACCTGTTCTTTCTTATTCTACTTGACATTTCAATCATTTTACCCATTTTATTATTCCTTTAGCGGCAAGGATGGTGGATATCAATTATCATTGATATCAAAATATTTCTCCATACACTGTTTAACTTCTTGAGTCAGTGAAGGGTCAGTTAATAGAGAAATGTTTGCTCTCCAATATTTCTTTGCTATTTCTAAATCCAGGGTGAGGATTATAGGTACATGGGCACTGATTGTTATATAGTCTATTTTACAATCTGCTACTTTATACCTATATTGTTTAGGAACCCAAAACATCTTTGCGTGAATAACTCCCAAGTACGTTTGAGAAGAAACTAAATCCCTCCTTTTTGGGTTTCTTTGTCACCGTGGGTCTACCAACCCCAATTCTCCTAACATGTTATTCAACTTTTTAGATCTTTGTGGTTGCTTGTGTATTACCGATGATCTATCCAGCCTCCCATCCAGGACAGCATTAATGTCTCCATCAACAATTGTCATACCTTTAGTGTTATTTGCAATTATATTTGCAATGTCTCCAAAGAAAGAAGAATCTACTTCTGTGGAGCATGAATATTCAGTATCGGTATATTTTCCACAGTTATTGTATCGATTACCATGACTTATCTTCCTAATGTGTCTTGGATCACTTTTTCTGCAGTGAATAAAATGGGCACCCCTCTCCTTTTCCCATAGGAGACACTAAATAGCTGGCCCACCCACCCTCTCCTGAGCTTTTTTAATGCTCAATGTCCACCAAATGGGTTTCCTGTATCACTGCCACTCTATATCTAAGGTTTTTAAGTTGCCTAAAACTTTCTCTCCTCTTTATTGAATGATTTAGTCCATTAACATTATAGCTTATTATTGTTACATTAGTCATTTTCCCACATTTTGTATTCTAAAATTAACTCTATGTGCCATTTATGTTTCTTGTTTTGGATGGTATGACTTCAATACATCAGGCAAAACTTACAGGATTATGTTGCTGTAATTCTGTTCCATGTATGAGAAAATTTTTGCAAAACAAGCTAATACAAGAAAAGAGGAAAAAAAAGATACTTCCTACCTAACCAACCCAACTGGACACCCAGAACAAATTGGTGCACCAGCTCCTTGTACAAAGGAGAAGAGATGTGACGAGATCTCTCCTGGGTGAGGCCACTTTTATGTGTGGCTGCGACTAAATGAAATTGCTCAAAATCCCTCTTTTCGATTCCTAACAGTTATAAAGTTAATATCAGGTATAATCCCCTGCTCCGAGAAAACCCTCTACAGTCCCTCTCTTAGATATTACGTATAAGTAAACTGCAGAAATAAAATACTTAACCGGCCTCAGTTTGTATTGCCGAATGTGGCAAAACCCACTTTCATTAAAACAACAAACCAAGAATATACACATTTGTTTTCCTTGTCTGTTCTATAATGACAATAACCGCTGGGCCTCTGGCTTTCTCCGGCTCCTTGTTGCTCCTCTGTCTCGACGGCCTTGGTGAAGGAGCGGAGGGGGAAACAAGAAGAGGACATTTCCAGGTGGCAGGAGGGAGCCCTAACCCCACTCTGGTAGTGGCGATGTCATCAGCCTGCCCCTAGCCAGTCACTTGCAGCAGTAGTACCACCTCTGACACAAGGTCAAAGAGGGATTGAAGTTGGTGCCTTGGAGCCGCTCACGGAGCATTTATGATGGTCAGTTCTGCGATGCAAGGGTGGAGAATCTTTGCCTTTATGGTCACATTTTTTCATTGTATTAAAGGCTGTCAATATATATAAGCGATGTCACAAAAATATAAATATGGGAAATGTGAAATACTGATAATAATGTTCTTGTGGTTACATTTTCATTTGCATTTAATTCACTGCAAATTGTGGCCCAACCATGCTTTCTTTTGCTCAGTAGCAGTGGTACAGTCTTTAATAACTGGATGGTTTGACACAATTTGTTTTAGTAGCATTATTTTTTATACTCACTAAATTTTTTGAACAAATTCTTTTTGCCTCTGTCATTGTTTTGTCTCAAGATTCACACTTGATGTTTTCTATTCCATTCTGGGTTATTTATGAGCACCATTAGACCAACAGCATGTGCTCGTACTTTTCCTAATCTGGTTTAACCTGAGTGTTCTCATTTAGGCTTGCTTACCTTACTCCAGGACTCCATAGTCGCCAACTAACTAAGCCAAATTTAAGCCAGGTTCATGAAAGATACTTTAACTAGAACACACTAAGGATTTATCTACCCTTGTATAGGCCAATTGGTGGGTAGAATTAAAAAATAACTTCACGGGTAGGCAAACCACCTCAGAGGTGGACTGTCTTCCTGTGTACACACACTGTGTAGCTGCTGCTAGCCAATTTGTAAGCGATCGATGGCTGCCTGGGTAGAAAATGGTGTCAGCACTTGCCATCTTCCTTACCCATAATCCCCCACACTGCTGGAATGCCATAGTGGATCAGAAAGACTGCATTGCTCAAGGCCCACTCTGCTCCCATGCTGCTCCCGACAGCCGCCTCTGTTCATCCACCGGCCCACTACACTCCACTGATAGCCCACTCCACTCCCCGCGGCCTGACAGCCCTCCGCTGACCCTGACAGCATTTGGCCACCGGCCCAACAGCATTCAGACTCCATACTCACCACTGCCTCAGCAGCTTTTTGGCCCACCCCCCCTCGTCCTGGCCACTTACTCTTTGTAGACTTTGGGAACAGGGGGTTCCCTGTGGTGCCTCCGGCGATGCAGAGAGCGTGCGACACATCACTCACCGCATCACCGAAGTGGCGGGAGCGCCCTTAAATTTCTCAGTGCAGTGTTGGAGCAGGAACACGCAGTGTCCAAGGGGATGGAGGCAGAGTTCAGCGAATGGTGGGACCCAAAGGGGATCACGTGTGTGATTGATGATGAATATAGTGTTTTAATTTGATGTGTAATACTGTGTAATAGAGAGGTGGTCATAATTACTGCTTCCCATAGTTTTGTTGCCACATGTTATGGTGGCTTTTGGTTTTAGTTGTAGCTCTGTGTGCTTTGTGTTTGTAAAGTTGTAGTTTGAATAAAGTTTGCATGCTCATATATTTAAAAAAAAAAGACTGCAGGGGCTCGATACACGGGTCTTGAGCAACCCCAGTTTGTAAATGCCAGACCTACTCTTGGTTCCTGTTTGTGAAACTGGCCCTGAGTATTCATGAAGGACCATTCACAGTAATGCTTTGTTAAAGCATAGCAGTGACCATGCTGGATCTGTCAGGAGAGCACACTCCATTCGTCAATAATTTTGCAGCCGACTAAGGGTTCAGTAAAAGAGGAAATAAGGATTGTTTGGGTGAATGTCCTTTTGTGTGAATTTCAGTCCAGGAACTGATATAATGAAAGTTCTGTTCGTGTTAAAATAGTCCATGATGTGGATTACGTTCCTACTAAGGGTTTGGGCCAAGCAGAAGTTGACAGCATATTATGTCCTCAGATTTTCATGCAAAAGCAAAATCATTTATTAAGGGTTTAAATAAAGTAAGACCTTATTCTGACATCCACATATTAGGGTATATTTAAAAACTCGAGCATGCACTGAGTTCATTATCCAATCTTATTGCAGTGGACAGCTACCCACTGCGGGGGGAGGGTCCCCAGACGCGCTGCGGGGGGGGGGGAGGATCCCCGTCCTGCTGCGGTGGGGGGGAGTCCACTCATCAGCTCTGCAGGAAGTGGGTCCCCAATCCCACTTGAGTGATTTATTTAAATTTCACATTTATTATTATCAGAGTACATACATGACTTCACATACAACACTGAGATTCTTTTTTTTTCCTGTGGGGACGGCAGAATTGCCACTTACTGGTAGTGCAAAAATAAACTCAACACAACATACACATGCAATACAGAGAGCAAAAATAATCAATAAAATGAACAAGTAAGAGTCCTTAAATGAGTCTCTGATTGAGTTTGTTGTTGAGGAGTCTGATGGTGGAAGGTAGCAGCTATTCCTGAACCTGCTGGCACAAGTCTTGTGGCACCTATACCTCTTTCCTGTTGGCAGCAGCAAGAACAGAGCATGCGCTGGGTTTTATGGATCCTCGATGACAGCTTCTGCTCTCTGAGGCTGCGTTCCCTGTGTGTGTTCTCCAAAGTGAGTTTTCCCTTCAATCTTTGCTCAGGTGTATTGGTGTCCTCATATCAGACTATGATGCAGCTGGACAGCACACTTTCCACTGCACAGCTGTAGAAATTTGCTAGGGTTTCTAATGTCATACCAAATCTCCACAAACGCTTAAGGAAGTAGAGGTGCTGATGTGCTTTCTTCACAATGCCATTGGTTTGTTGGGTCCAGGAAAGATCCTCCGAGATAGTGACTCCCAAGAACTTAAATTTGCTCACCCTCTCCAACTCTGAATCCCCCACAATGATCACTGGATCGTACACTTCTGGTTTCCCTTCCTGGTCAATAATCAGCTCCTTGGTTTTGGTGACATCGAGTTGAGGTTGTTGGTGGTGCATCGTTCAGCCAAGTTCTCAATCTTCCTCCTGTATGCATCGCTCTTTTTTATATAACACTCCATACCTCTTCTGTATCAGGGCCTCCTCTGTCCTGTATATGAATTGATCTCTGCTTTCACTCCTCCTTCAATGTTAGAGCAGGGTATCCACATAACTTTAATCCCAACCTTTTATCAATAGGATATCATAATTTCATATTACTAGCAGGTTAGTGTGCTGCTATCGTGAAAGGGGAATCAAGCTTCCACCCACCCTCAGCACCACCACTGTCCAAGGTCAGTTGCTGATGTGGTCCCCAAGTCTCTGCACAAATGCATACATCAGGATGCTCTTTATCGACTACAGTTCGGAATTTAACACCATCATTCCCTCAAAACTGATCAGCAAACTCCAAAACCTGGGAGTTAATTGCCCACTGTGTAATTGGATCCTGGATTTCCTCACCTCCAGACCACAATCAATGAGGATTGGTAAGAACTTCTCCTCCACAATTTCCATTAGGACTGGAGCACCACAGGCTATATTCTTAGACCCCTGCTCTACTCACTTTACACCTCTGGCTGTGTGGCTCAGTATAACATAACACCATCTACAAATTTAGTAGTGGGCTGTATAAAGGAAGGTGATGAGTCAGTATACAGGAGGGAGATTGAAAACTTGGCTGAATGGTGTATCAACAACAACCTTGCACTCGATGTCACTAAAAGTAAGGAGCGGATTGTTGACTTCAGGAATGGAAACCCAGATGTATACAATCCAGTGATCATTGGGGGATCTGAGGTGGAGAGGGTGAACAAGTTTAAGTTCTTGGGAGTCACTTGCCCAAAGGATAGTTCCTGGACCCAACACACCAATGGTATCGTGAAGAAATCACATCAGCATGAGACCAGAAACCCTGGTAAATTTCTACAGAGATGTGGTGGATAGTGTGCTGACTGGCTGCATCATGGTCTGGTATGGAAACACCAATGACCTGAGCAAAAAGCCCTGCAAAAGGTAGTGGACACAGCCCCAGGACATCACAGGAAAAACCCTCCCCACTATTGAGTACATCTACAGGGAATTCTGCCATTGGAGGGCAGCAGCAATTATTAAAGACCTTCAGCACATGCTCTGTTCTCGCTGCTGCCATCAGGGAAGAGGTGTAGGTGCAATGAGACTCACACCACCAGGTTCAGGAACAGCTGCTTCCCCTCCATCATCAGACTCCTCAATGACAAACTCAATCAGGGACTCATTTAAGGACTGACTTATGCACTTTATTGATTTTCTTTTTGTTCTCTCTGTATTGCACAATCAGTTTGTTTACATTCATTATCTGTTTACAGTTCTTTGTTTGCTTACATGTTTTACAATGTGCAGAGTTTATTTTTTAGAACTACCAATTAGACCACGTGCAGGAAAAAAATCCTGGTTGTATGTGATGTTATGTATGACAATAAATCTGAAAGCTTAAGTGTGGATTTCTGCAGAGGAGAACTGATGGTGTCCAAGACCGGGAACTTGATCAGTGGTTATTCAGAGGATGAATTTGAATCATCTATCTCTGTCTCGGCTGAAGCCACAGGGGTTGGACCACAAGAAAAAATGTCATTGCAAAAGTATTTTCTTGAGTCTGAAGCCATGTCATAGTCTTGGAGTTAACTAATAGGAGAAGATAGAAACAGATTGTGCACAAAAGGACAAGCAATTAAAGTGAAGGGAGGAGGGGAAGTTTGAGTGAGATGTGCAGGGCAGGTTTTTTGTACACTATGTGATAGATGCCTCAAATAGGTAGTGGTGGAAACACATGATAGTAATGTGTGAGAGGTTTCTAGATTGACACCTTGAATAAGCAGGGAATAGAGTGATATGTATCACACGCAAGACATCATGGAGCTGACCTAGAGCTGCACTCTTCTATCATCTATCAATGCATTTTGCTTCTATTTCAGAACATGGTTTCCCAGATTCAGACATACAGCTGCAGTGCACCATGAGACTAGCATACATGTGCATTCCAAGGCACCGCTGATTTCGTCAAAGACGTCTGTAAAAAAAAAGGGCCTCTGCCAATCTGTCCCAACTGTTATAACTTGCTCACTTCCAATAAATTGCACAATAGCTATGTGCAACACATAGCATTTCCCATATGTTGGGAATGACTTCTCCACAATGGAAGGTATTGATGAAGAAATTCATGATTGCCTTTGAGGTATTAGCGCACAATTAAACCAACATAGGGAAAAGAATGTTTGAGTTCCTCAAAGCCAGCACAAAGCTTAAAGTTTCAAGAATTAGAAAGTTAATCTTAACATCAGCTCTGAGCTATGGTCTGCTTGCAGTACACACCTCAACAAATTCTCCATAAAAATCCTCAACATTCACTGGCATCAAAGCGACAATCACCACCATTCCCAAGCCAACAAGACTTAATTATATTCAGTTGACCCTGTTGGATTCGCCATGCTATTTGCTTGTCTGACACCAGTCTGCTGAAACAAATATTCTTATCCATGCTCCATCACAGGTTGCCCTGAGGGAAGGATTCAAGGGCATGCTCAAAGCCTCCTTGAGAAGGTGTAATCAACCCAACTCAGAGGAATCTCTGTCCCAAGAGTGTTCAAAATATGGAAGGAGCATTCAGGATGGGAAGGACTGGTCTTCTAGGAGCACGCAGATGCTCAGTGTAAATGGTGGTGGGGTAGGGCGGTTGGGGCGGAAGACCATAAGATCAGGAGATAGCAGCACAAATAGGCTATTCTGCCCATCAAGTCTGCACCACCATTCAATCAGGAGCGAATCCTACTCAGCCCTTCTCCTTGGTTTTCTCTCCATATCTCTTGATGAGCTCGTTAATCAAGAATATATCAGTCTCTGCTTTAAATATGCCCTAAGACCTGCCATACATAACCACCTGTGGCAACAAACTCCACCCTCTGGCTAAATAAATTCCTAAGCAACTTTGTTCCAAGTGGATGCCCTTCAATCCTGAAAGTTGTGCCCTCTTGATCTAATCTCTCTCATCAGGGAAAACAAACTTTCTACATCTCCTCTGTCCATGCCTTTCAACATTTGAGATGTTTCAATGACATTCCCCTCCATTCTCCTAAATTCCATCAAGTACAGACCAAGAGCCATCTAATGCTCCTCATGTGATAACCCTTGCACCACATCCCACTCACCCAGCCCATTAAGGACTGTAGGTCTCACATTAGCTTCATCAATTGACTCAGGACCCACAGAACTGGAGTGTTTGCAATTCTGTAAAGGAGAAAAATGAACAATTGTGATATTTCTGTTGTACATTTGAAATATATAATTGTTCTTTATTTTCAGAACTTTCCCATCTTACCTTCTTTTGGTTCCTGTTTGGCAGGAAGTCTATTTGGCCACACTAAGTGAGTACACTGGACAACTATTTTTTTCACAAAGTTTTTTTGCTGAAAAGAAATGTTGGATTGTGATAGACAACTTCAAGCTGAACGCCAAGATAATTTCAGATTTGTTGTATCACGTCGGAAGTTGGAGAAACATTAAATTAATTTTTATCGAATTTAGCACGTTTAATTGCAGAATGATGTTGTAACATTGCATAAGTTCAACTGACATAAAAATGTTCTGCTGCTGAGATTCATTTGTACTCAGCATCTGATGCTCTTGAGTCAGTGCCCAACAATAGTCAGCCAGAATTGATGGATTCCAGTTGTCCTGATGCTGCAATATCCTGATGAAATCTTTCATTACATTTTTCAGTGGCCTCTTTTAAACTGCAGCCCCTGGGAAGCCCTCCTGGGACCCGGGTGCCATTACTGGAGCAAAGGTGCTGGAAGCACCATTTAAATTTCAGGGGGATCTACCCATTAAATCACCAAACCAGTGATTTAAAGGGGACCCTTCCCCCACAATGACACATCACGTTCTCACCGGAAGTACTGCTGTATGTTCGTTCTGCCTGGTGACGCACGCACGCAATCACTGACATCAATGGAACAAGCTGGTCGGCCATTTTCATTTTCAAATCACTGGTGGACGCGACCCAGGTAAGTTTAACTGGGTTTCCTGACTACCTCCGAGGTAGGTCAGGGACCTGGTTACGTTCCAATGGAATTGACCAAGTTAGAGCCTTTCTAACTGCTGCATAACTGGGGCGCTAACGGGGCAAATGGCCCGGTTACCTCATTTTGCAAGGCAGTTTGAAAGGGCCCTACTGAGTGCACCGAGATCAACAGGGAAGAAGTCCAAGAGTGAATGCAGAAAATGAATTTTCAATTATGTGGTGCACTTCATGGTTTTGCATGCTTGAAGTATGCAAAATTAAAATAATGACAGGAAATTTTAAAAAAAACATGATATCAAAAAATGGTACATGATAGGAAGCCTTTAAGAAGATTTTTATGATCAGCAGCCCAAAATCCACCTAAAAGAAAAATCGTCATTGTCCAGTGTTGTGAGGAAAATGGCTGATCTGCAGGAAAAAAGAATCTCGGGGTTGTACGTGATTTCCAAAAGATGACAATAAATTTGAACTTTAAACTTTGAGCACCTAGTCATCGGATCTTATTCACAGTGTTGATCCTGGACCTCATTCCCAGGTTTCAGAGAAGTATTCCCAAGTGAACTCAATGAGTTGCAGGTATTTAAGCAATAGTCTGCTCTCGTAGTTGCGGACGGCTGTAATGCTGACCTTGCTCTTGTTGCGGTTTTCTGCTGCTAAAGCTGGTGGTGTTGGTTCTGTGCTCGCCACCCCCGTTGATCATGTTGTTAGTCTTGGTCCACCTGGACTCTGTCGATGCCGCAGGTGCAGTTTTGCTGCTACCTGCTGCTGCTCGTGCAGGCATTGCTGGTGCTGCTTAGGGCAGAAACAAAGGTCAGATTTATTGTTGGAGTACATACATGACATCACATACAACCTTGAGACACATTTATCCTGCGGGCGAGCCAGAATTACCACTTATTGGCAGTGCAAATAAAAACCTGACTCAACGTACACATAAAAACAAAGAAATGTAAATAAACTGACTGGGCAATGCACAGAGAGAATAATAATCGGTAAAGTGCAAACTTAAGAGTCCTTAAATAAATCCCTGCTTAAGTTTGTCATTGAGGACTCTGATGGTGGAGGGGAAATAGCTGTTTCTGAACCTGGTGGTGGCACTGATACCTCTTTCCCGATGGCAGCAGTGAGAACAGGGCGTGTGCTGGGTCATGTGGATCATTGATGATTGCTGCTGCTCTCCAATGGCAAGTGTTCCCTGTAGATGTGTTCGATGATGGGATGTCCTGGGCTGTGCCCACTACCTTTACAGGGCTTTACGCTCAGGGGTATTGGCATCCCCATACCAGACTGTGATGCCACTGGTCAGCCCATTTTCCACCACACATTTGTAAAAATCAGAATTGATTGTCGTGAACATAAGTCACAAAATGCGTGGTTTTGCCACAGCATTATTGTGCATTACTTGTGCAAAGTTGCTATAAATTACATTTCTGTAAAAACACTATTAAAGAAAAATTAGTGCAGAAGAAGAGAGAAAGTGAGGGAATGTCTGTGGTTCATGATCCATTCAGGAATCTGATGGCAGAGGGGAAGAAGGTGGAAAGGGCAGCATGTTTAGTGTAGCGGTTAGTGCAATGCAGTTATAGCAACAGTGACCGGGGTTCGAATCTGGTGCTATCTGTAAGGAGCTTTACATTCTCCCTGTGTCTGTGTGAGTTTCCTTTGGGTTCCTCTCACACTCCAAAAACGGACGGGAGTTGGAGGTGTATTGGGCAGAATGGGCTTGTGGGCCAGAAGGGCCTTTTACTGTGCTGTATGTCTAAATTTAAAGTTAATTTAATGGCTGTGGCTCATGCGGGCACTGCCGGTGCTGCTGTTGCAGGCATTGGGGCTGTGTGTGTTGCCGCTACCCCTGGTGCAGGTGTGGATGCTACTATTGCTGCTGCTGGACAAGTGTTGCCTCTTGATTCATGGTGGGACACAGACATTTATTGCCCAACCTGTCTGCTCTATCTCTACTGAAGAGCCAGTATTTAGACCATAAGATATAAGAGCAGAATTAGGCCATTTGGCCCATCGTTCACTCTACCATTCCATCATCTCCCACTTACTCCCAATCCCCTGCCTTTGATATACTGACTCTTCAGATAGCTACCAATCTCTGCCTTAAATACGCCTACATCCACAGCTGCAGATTCCAGACTGAAAAAAATCCTCCCCATCTCCTTTTTAAATGGGCGACCAATCCTGAAATGGTGCCCTCTTATCCTTGACTCTACCATGGGAAATAACTTTGCCACATCTACTCTGTCTAGGCCTTTCAACGTTAGCTCATTCTTGAACTTCCTCCAGTTTCACTGGTAGATGTAATCCCACGGAGATGTCGGGAGTGTGCTGACAATATATGTTCAAATCAAGGTGCTGGGGTGGGGTGGGCGGAGGGGGGGAGGCAGGTGGCATGTTCCCATTTCCTCTGCTGCCCTTGGCCTGCTTGGCGGTGGAGGGTTCAGGTTGGGAGGTGCTGCCACTGCTGGTGTCGTTAGCCCTCCTTTTGCTGGAGTTCCTGCTCTTGCTGGTTCCTACTGACATCAACGCTGGAGCCTCTGGGCACATGACGGCCAACTTAAGGCAACATAATGATCCGACGAAACTTAACCCACAAATTGTCTCTTCAGATTTCACTTTTGGTTGATCACTCTGAAGGGTCAAGAAAAAAAAATTGTCCAATATAACCATAAAGCACAATTTGGTTCGGACATCTCTCATGTTCCCCCACACCTTGATGAAGGTGATGTATCTTCACCTTTACCACATAAAGGCACTGTTTGACCTGCTGGGCTTCTCCAGCATTTGTGTGATTTTTCTTTTCAAGAGTCAGGTATGGAAGTCTCAATGACTACTGTCTGCAGAAGACTTTGTGCACAGAAATACAGAGGCTACACTGCAAGATACAAACCAATAGTTAGTCCCAGAAACAGGATGGTTAGATTAAAGTTTGATAAGAAGTATGTAAAAGAGCCTGCAGAATTCTGGAAAAAGGTCTTGTGGATAGATGAGACCAAGATAAACCCGTATCAGAATGTTGGCAAGAGGAAAGGGTAGAGGCATAAAGGAACTATTTAAGATCCAAAGCATGCCAGCTCATCTGTGAAACATGGTGGGGGTGTTGTGGTCTGGGCATTTATGGCTGCTACAGGTACTGACACACTTATCTTCATTGGTGACAGTAGCAACATTAATTCTGAGGTGTATAGGAACCTCTCATCTGCTCAAGTTCGAGCAAATACTTCCAAACTCATTGGATGGCACTTCATCCTCCAGTAAGATAATGATCCCGAGCATACGCAGTCTGCCAAAACTTTCACCCCTTTCTTTTAGGAAAGTGATTCTCTCACCATGTGCCCTCTTTTCTAACTGCTGACGCATCTCCAAAGCATGTCCACCTCCACAGAACAAACAGCTCTTCACAGCAGGCAAACTCTCCTTTTCCTTAGTTCCTTTATCAGTTTCCTTATCTGCAGCTGTCAGGTGAGGATAACTGAAGGGTCTTTGAACCTCCATGAGGCAGGGGATGTGTCTTTCCCAGCATATGAAGTCTGGCCTTGGTGGATTGAGTGGAAGAGATCGATTAATGGCCTAACAGTCAAGAAGGCAGGCCCAGCAGGTTTTGTGGAGTGCTAAGAGCATGACAAGACACTTAGACGTCTTGGTCATCCAATGCAGAAAGAAAGATCTCCAGCCGTAACAGTTGTCTTTGCCACTGGATCAAGGTCTCTTCTGCCGAGAGACTGGGATCAGCCCTGTGCAATAGCTGTTTCATTTAAAACTCCATCATGCACAGGTTTAGTGTCTTCTTCAAACTGAAGGACCACCAATAATTAAAAAAAAACAAGGTCATGCATGTAGTTGATATTTTCCATGGCATTACAACATCTAATCCTCTTAGAGAGAGAGAGAGAGAGAGAGAGTGTGTATGCCGTAGAGCCTTTGCATCATCCGGTTTTATTGACGACCATGAAAGACCCATCTCCATATAAGCCCATATAAGCTGTAGCAAGTTTATGCTCATTGCTAAAATGCTCCTGTAGTAAATACAGCAATGTTTCCTGAATCCTCTGTCTGAGGCCATATGTAAGCAACTCCTTACAAGTTCCCTTGGCTGTCCTCTTGTGTACTGTTCCAGATAATAGAGACAACCTCTGGGGTTTTCGTTCTTGCTTTCAATACTGTGTTCAAAGGACTTGATGAATGCTTGGTACTGAAATGGGTCACCATCAAAAACTTGAATCTCCTTCTTGGCCATGGAAGAGAGACACTGTAGTTGGATTAATAATGCAATGATTTCATTTTACCTTTCCATGGCTGAGATGCTCTGTTCACTGTTGCTTGTAGCAGATAATGGAGCTGGAAATGTCACATGTGCAGGTTCACCCGAATTTCTGATGCTTGACTGGAGTGTCAAGGGAGCTGTGGTTAAAGATCGGATTAGAGCTACAGCTCTCTCTAGGCTTGTTAATATTGCTGTTTGTAGAGCAGTAACACTGTGCTTTGGGAGGATTTGCCCATCTATGTGCATGTCTTGTAACTGTGTTACAAAAGGATCTGCCTTAACATTGAATGTTTTCTTTTCCTGTTGACCTTCCTCAAAATATGACTCCCTACCATCAAACACCAGATCCCTCTGATGCTCCATAGTTTAGCCATAGTAGCAGCAATGTTTGCTTTCAGCTCCAGCTGCTCTTTTTCCTCATTAGCTTCTCCTCCTGCTCTTCCAAAGCATGTTTATTCTTAAGCAACTTTTGTTGTACAACATGATTAATGACTCCCAAGAATGAGAGTGAGAAACGATAGGCTTTAATAGACTTTGGATTGTAGCTGGCCTGACCCCATGTGCTTGATTGAATGGATAGGGGGAGGGAGGTCGACCTTTATGGCCGGGTCACAAAGGGAGGAGTTACCAGGGAGCGAGTCATCAGTGGGCGGGCCAACTACCAATACACAGTCATATATAGGTATCACCATATTCACCCACTCTTTTAAAAAAAAACAAGAACCCCTCCAGGTTAAAATTCTAGAGGTTCAGCTGGTTGGGTGGTTTTCTCTGCCTCTCTGACCTGTGCAGTTCCGCCAGTAGTGTACTGGTCATCTCTATTGTTGGTCGTCTGTCTTGAGGCTGGGGAGATAGGGCTGTCTCTGTTGAAGGTAGGGTTTGGTTGTATGTGGGGGCGGTGGTGGTGGTCAGAGCATCTGGAAGGGGGTTCAGGGCATGTGCTACGGGTGCCCGGGAAGTGTTGCTAAGCTGCACAGAGTCCCTAAGGGGGGGGGGGCGATGTGGGTGTAGGTGGCGCCTCGGTTGGCTGGGGTGGGGGGTCTCTGGCACGTGCCAGGTCCCGGACAGGGACTGTGTCCTCATGGCCATCGGGGTACACCATGTAGGCTTACTGAGGGTTGGCAGGCAGGAGCTGCACCTCTTCGACCAACAGGTCAGTCTTGTGCCCGTTGCGTGTTTCCACAGCAGGACTGGTCCTGGAGATGCGAGCCAGTGTAGTTCCAGACGCTGACTTCCTTGGGAAGGAAAACATGCGTTCATTTGGGGTCATGTTGGAAGCATTGCATAGGAGGGATCAGATGGCATGGAGTGCTTCCTGTAGGACTTCCTGCTAATGGGACATTGCCAACCTTTCTACTTAAGGGCAAGGAGGACTGCCTTCCACATGGTGGCATTTTCTCTCTCTACCTGGCCATTTCCCCTGGGGTTGTAGCTTGTGGTCCTACTAGTGGCTATGCTTCCAGCCAACAGGTACTGCTGCAGCTCTTCGCTCATGAAAGAGGGCCCCCGATCACTGTGGATATAGTTTGGGTATCCAAAGGGAGTGAATATGCTGCGGAGTGCCTTGAAGATGGTGGCTGAGGTCATGTCGGGACAGGGGATGGCAAACAGGGACCTGGAGAATTCATTGATGACGTTGACGAAATATACAATGGATGATGGCAGGGGCCCTTGAAATTGATACTGAGTTGATCATGGCTTTGATGAGGTGCGACATGTTGGCTCTGAAGAACTGCATTTTATATTTTGCTCATACATGACAGTGTCTGGTCAGAGACCTGACATCCTCGATGGAATACAAGATCTTACTGGACTTTATCGGCATAGTTGGGCACCCATTGGGTGTAGTAGGAAATGAACCCCAGGCACCTTTTGGTGCCTTGAGGTTGTGTGGATTGGGAACTCCATGAGAGGACACATGAGGTCGTGGTCGGGGGTAATGACACCATGTACCATTACGCATCCGAGGAAGCCCAGTTAAGTTGTACTAAATGCACATTTCTCCTTGTTGTGTCATATTGAGGGATTTAATGGTGTGGAGGAATTTTGCAAGGTTCATGTCATGGTCCTGCTGGTTGTGGCCGCAGATGGTGACATTGTCTAGGTAGGAGAATGTGGCCATGTTTGTCTACCATCTGATCCATCTCCCTCTGGAACATGAGATGCCGTTAGTGACACTGAAGGACACCTGGAGAAAGTGGTAGACCCTTCCATCTGCTTCGAATGCGATATACTGGCGATCTCCTGGGCAAAGGGGGAGTTGGTGGTATGCCAACTTCAGGTCAATGGTGGAGAACACCCTGTACTGGGCGATCTTATTGACCATGTCGGTGATCCGGAGGAGTGGTAAGTGTCCAGCTGCATGAATTGGTTGATCGTCTAGCTATAGTCGATCACCATACAGGGTTTACTCTCTCCCCTTACCACCACGACTTGGGCTCTCCATGGGCTGGAACTGCGGGCTATGGCCCTCTCTGCCAGGAGTTGCTTCACCTCGGACTTTATAAATCTCCTGTCCTCAGTGCTTAACCATCTGCTTTTTGTCTCAATGCGCTTGCAGTCTGGAGTCAGGTTCTCAAATAATGACGGATGGGGTATGCGGAGGATGGGGAGACCACAGGTGGGGGTTGGCTGCCGGGGGATGGGGGCCATGAGTTTTGGTTTGTATGCTGTTAATGGCGATTGCGGTCCTCTGAACGCCATCGTGATACTCCTGAACTGGCTTTGGAAGTAGAGGCCCAGGTGGATTGGCGCGAAGAGCTGTGGCATCACAAGTAAATGAAAGTTATCATAATGTTAGCCCCCCCCCTCCCCCCCCCCCCACCATTAACAACACAATACAAAACTCGCGGATCTCAGCAGATTGGTTCTTTGCAGCCATAGAGATTGTGCCGCTCATTGGTCTGACAGAGAGAGAGAGAGAGAGAGAGAGAGAGAGAGAGAGAGAGAGAGAGAGAGAGAGAGAGAGAGTTTGTGGGCTGTGTCTGGATGGATGAAACTCTTTGTGCTTCCACTGTCAAACAGGCAGTTTACCTCGGTCTCCTTCATTGAGTGCGCGATCTGGATGAGGGCTGCCTTGGTTCAGTATGACGGATACCCAAACTGGATCGTCATCACCTCCAGTTAGTAAAATGATGGCCCCTGTGTTGACCACACAGTCGTACTGGGCGAGGAGGAGAAAGAAGGAGGAAGTGACATCATCCAAGAGGAGGAAGAAAGCAGGAATTACATCATCCAGGAAGACAGAGGCGACATTGGGTAAGATGGGGCCTCCCAGGTCGTGCACGTGGAAGAGCCTTTCAGGACCGGAGTGACATTGGAATTGATGGCCCACACCCGGGGGTGCAAGTAGCACTGCTTGGGAGGGAGGGTTTGGACCTACAGATGTCCTTTCTTCCTGCATCCCAAACAGATGGCTTCCTTTGCCAGAAAGAGTTGTCAGGGGTGCTTTTGCTGGCCACAGAGGTAACACAGGGTGTCCGTTCATGGCGGTGGCAGCAGTGGGGTTATGGCCTGCTTGCACGGAGGCACTCTGTGTTGCCGGATCCCAAAATGGTGGTGCTGTGGCCCACATGTGGAGGGCCAGCTCTTATTGACAGCTATCGACTTGGTGTTGCGCTGGGCAGAATCGAAAGTCCTAATAAGCTGGAAGGCTCTCTTCATAGGCAGCTTGTCCTCCTCAAGCAGTCGCTCGTGGATGTAGTCAGGCCTCACCCTAGACACGCAGGCATTCCAAACCAACTCCTCCACACCCTGGGCTGCAGGTACGGGGGTCAACACAGTGCTCCAGCAGTCTCTCTCCAGGTCGTACAGGGCCAAGGAACTCGCTCGTGAACTCACCAGGCTGCTCTTTCCTCGAGGCCAGAAGGTATTGTGAGTATACCGTTTACCCGGGGTCAGTAGAGATTATGGAGTTCAACCATGGCCTCTGGGTAGTTCCTGATCGCCTGGTACACTCAGTGGTCAACTCTTGCTTGCAGAACCTTGAATCTCTTCTCATCTGAGTTCACCAGGCCCGCTGCAATGTAGAGAAAGTTTGAGAAGCAGGCGATTCACTGTTCGCACTGCTCCATAGCTCCAGGCACCTGTGGATCGATGTCTAGCTGCCGCATCTCAGCAGCTTGTCCATCCTGTATGGAAAATTAAAGTATATTATATTGATATGCACTATCAAGTAGTCCAAAGACTGAGTGACAAATGATAAGGCTTTAATACACTTTAGATTGTAACTGGCCCGACTCCATGTACTCGAATGACTGGATAGGTCAACCTCTATGGCCAGGTTACAAGGGGAGGAGTTACTAGGGAGCGAGTCATGAGTGGGTGGGCCAGCTACCCATACATGGCAGTAATATACATATCACCACACAACAAGAGCAGCCATTTCAGTTTTAACTTTTATATGTATAGATGTAATACTCTTCGGCAATGATAACAGTCAACAGAAAACATTGGAGCCCTATGTAAAGGTTAAAACCTTTTGTTTTTGCTTTTTGTGCCTACCACTTTAAGGAAAATTGTTGTTTGTAGTGTTACCATAGTTACCGTGACATCATATGTCATAATATCCAGATGAACGAAGCGTTTGTATCTCATTTTTCAAAGAATCCTGATAGAGATGTGAGATCTTAAGATACTTTTCTTTGAGCTTATCTTAAATCATCTTGTATTTAAGTTATGCTTTGTTTACTCTTCGTTCTGGAAACCTCAATGCAAAGTCATTCAAAATGCTTATCTGTTATCAACAAATTCCAGCTAATTACAGCCACAACTATGAAGTTTGATTTATTCATCACTTATGCTTCTGAGAAGATGACATGCTTTGAAATTGGGAAATACTAGAACTTGGAAAGTGTCATCTACTCACTCACCATCTATCCCGCCATACCAGTCGACATAGGCTAATGGCAGAACAAATCGCATGCAACCCCCGTGTATGCACCAACAATCTCAGTCAATAGCACATGTGCACTGGAAGATGGAGAATGCACACAGCCCTCGGATCCCAGGACGCCACTGACGCCCGCAGCCAAAACAACAAAGGTCAGCCATGAGCCTTTGGCTCTTACAAGGTCAAAGATCTTGCAAAGAGTTCTCTTCGTTTCTGTCAATATTTCCTCCTCGGCTGCCTTTGTCAGGCAAATGATCACGTCAAATCATTAACGTGTTCAATGTTGAACCTTGATCCACTTAACTACCATTTTTATTTATTTGCATGCAAATGATATTCCTATTTCATGTATGGAATATTAGTCATGACATTTTTTAATCTAAGTGTGTACGATCTTGCCCTGGAATTTCTTACCCATAAAATCCATAAAGTCACAGATGAACAATTAGTTTATTTTATTTGTGAAAAAGACAAGCAGCTAAATGTCCAACCATATTGGAAGATTAGAGTACTTTGGACAAAATAAAATATTAAATTAATTGATGTCCGGAGGGGTGGAGGGTGGAGAAAATTACATCAACAGTTTGTGGACACCAAACAGTCAGGTCATCACTGACCAGCATAAGTCATAACAAAATGAATGGTATGGTGAAACTTCTGGGGGAAAAACTTCGGGTGTGAAGAGCACACCTTCTTGAATATACAAAGTTTCTTTTTGATGTGTGAGGTAATTTGAAAAATTCTCTGAGAACGTCAGGGGAACAATGCAAAGATTTGGTTCCCTCTGAGTCAGAGGGCTGAGGTTTAAAATCCCATTTTGTACAGATGAAAACGTGGAGGGACACTGATGGAGCAGGTTGCACAATATTGTCTTTCAAATGGATCTCTGCCTACCCTTTTACGTGAGTGAAACATTATCAAGACTCTGAATTCAAAGATAAACCAAGAGAGAAATTTCTCACAACATTTCCAGTGGTCATTATTATTTTGACTGGTTGTGATATTTTTGCTCTGCACAAAATGCATGTCCCTGTTTCCGACTCTAGCACAGTGAACTACACTTCATGGATTAAGGGAGATCAGGTTAAGGGGAAATAAGTGGAGGTTTGGAACTGTTGAGATGGCTTTGGGACTGGTATGGATCTGATGGGCTAAATAACCTTCTTTCATTGAAAAGTTAGAAATGTCAAATGTGAGAACCTGAAATAAAAGCAGAGAATGCTGGAAACACAAGAGGCCAGTCTCTCACACTTTCTCTCTGTCCTCTTTATTTGCCCTTTTCTCCCTCGCTGTCGAGCAGAAGCAATGTAGTTGGCGTTCACAAAGGCACCCAACTTGCTTTGAGATATGTAGAGGGCTATCAAATAATATAAAAGGATCGAGATCACCTGCAGATATGGGAAGAAAAATGGAAGATGGAGTTAATTCTGGCCAAGAGTGAGCCGTTGCTCTTTGAGAGGTTGAATGTAAGGGAAATGTATACAATTAATGGCAACATTCTTGAAATTATTGTGTGTAGAGGAATCTGGGAGTTTCGGTTCATAGATAATTGAAAGTGGCCATGCTCGTAGATAGGGAGGTAAATGAGTCATATTACAGCTCAATAATAGCCTTCACTGGGCAGGACTTTGAGCCGTAATATGACTTCCTTATCAGCTCAATAAAATTTTGGTTAGGCTGCATGTTGAGGTTGACAATTGTATGCAATTTTGTTCACCTCTTTAGAGAAAGGATGAGGAAGCTTTGGAAAGAGTACAGAAGAGGTTTACCAGGATGTTGCCTGGTTAAAGGGGAGAGGTTGGACAAACTTGGGGATGACCTGCTAGAAGTTCACCCAATTATGAGAGGCATTGATGAAATATACAGTCAGAATCTTTACCCCAAGGTAAAAAAAAAGATTGTGCAGTAAAGCCACACACCAAATGCTTGAGGAACTCAGCAGGTCATGCTTTCGACCGAAAACCCTTTCAGTCATAGCAAGAAACTGGGTGGATGCCCAAATAAAATGGTGGGGTAGACCACAGGCTAGCAAGCAATAGGTGGATAGAGGTGTCTCAGTGTTGGGGCTTCAGCCTGAAACGTCAACTGTCAATTCACTTCCCTGGATGAGTTCATCCAGCAGTTTGTGTGTTGCTGCAGTTTTCCATCATTTGCAGACCTGGTTTACCAGCGTACTAGAGAGCATTCTTTTTGAATTTTGAAAAAAAAAATTCAATTACATTTTTGAAATTTAGACATACAGCACAGTAACAGGCCATTTCGGCCCACGAGAGCATGCTGCCCAATTTACACCCAATCAACCTACACCCCCGGTACATATCAAACAGTGGGAGCCCCCAGGGAAAACCCATAGAGATACAGGGAGACACGTACAAACTCCTTACAGACAGCTCAGGATTCAAACCCCAGTCCGGTCCTGTTCGCTAGCGCTGTAAAGGTGTGGCGCTAACCATTACCCCAACTGTGCCGCCAAAGCATGGAGGTGGTGTAAAGCTTAAATGAGTGCCTGGGGCAAGTTTTGTTTTTGCACAGATAATGGTAGGTGCCTTGAATAGTAGAAGAAACAAATACAATAGAAGGGTTTCCGAGACATCTCTGCAGGGAATAGAGGAATGTGAATCATGAGCAATGAACATTGTTTTAGTATAAACGTGGACTGTAGGGTCTGTCCCTGTGCTGTAGCTTTCGATGCTCTCTGTCTTTAGGTTCACTCTGTGGAAAAGTGAAGTGGTTTTCTGACAGAATGTGAGCAACGGGAAGAGGGTTCCAGGATTGGGTAAGAGTTGCGTTTCCTGCTAAAAGTGTTTTTTTTCACATGATGTTATTGCTATAACATGATAAAAGGGCAGATGTAATTTCTCTTGTCATCAACAATATTGTTATTGGATTAATATATGGGAGAACAGCTAATCCAGATATAGTAGCATTATGATGAAGTAAGTGTTTTAGTTGTAAAGTAATTGGCATGCTGCCAATAACTACCTCCCAAATTTACATTGACTGTAGATAAAATCTGGTTTCAACTTTCCTTGCCAGGCATCAGTACTAAAGGCTCTGATGCATTCAAGCATGTAATGGTCCATCAGTGTTGCTATAGGAGATCAGATTGGTGCATATGTTCAAGTCTCTGGCATGGGAACTTGAAGCCACAAAATTCCAACTCAGAGATCTAAAATTTGGCAATTTGGCAATTTGAACCTGGCTGTTGGCGCCATAGTAACATTGCGTTCACCGCCACACTAATAGTTCACAAATACTTGGGAGAGTACTTCCCGCCACCATCCACGCAAGCAGTAACACTATCTGGACGACAGCCTTTCAACTTGCGCTGTCTAGTTTTAGGCCCCTCTGCCAATGGGGAAGGTTTCCCTCTGTCTACCCTATCTCTGTCCTCCTTCCCTCAAGTTCCCCTCAGCTTCCTACTTTCCAGGAAAACAAACACCTGCTAAACCAATCTCTCTCTTCATTACTGAAACAGCCGAATGATTTTTTTGTTGCACTCTTCCAGTGCAATCACCTCCGGTGACCAAAAATGTACTCTGAATGTTTTCTCAAACTAAACTGGATGCATAAAGAATATGGCTACAATAGGAGATACGGTTCACTTTTGTCCAGCAACATCACTGGGAAAAAAAACCTGCAACTGTGTCCAGGATGGGTTCATAATAGTTCTCCAACTTGCCACAAATCTATAATTTTTAAGGAATTCTTTTCTATGATCCATCTTTTGAATGTTCGGAATGGTTTAAATGGCAAAGTAAAGAAGAACTAAAGGCAGCCCTATCAAAAGTCTGTTCAAATGGTTGATTTGCTTTTCTTTTTCTTCTTTGGCTTGGCTTCGCGGACGAAGATTTATGGAGGGGGTAAATGTCCACGTCAGCTGCAGGCTCGTTTGTGGCTGACAAGTCCAATGCGGGACAGGCAGACACAGTTGCAGCGGTTGCAGGGGAAAATTGGTTGGTTGGGGTTGGGTGTTGGGATTTTCCTCCTTTGCCTTTTGTCAGTGAGGTGGGCTCTGCGGTCTTCTTCAAAGGAGGTTGCTGCGTCATGAGGTATAGCAGCTGTTGTCCTTTGCTAAGTAATTTGTTGTACAAGCATGTTGATTGGTGAGGAAGTATTTACCATATCTAATGTAGTATTCTGGACACTTGGCATTTTTACACAGAAACTTTGGGAAAAAAATTAACATACTTACCTCCAGTGAGTTCCAATGTGGTTGTTTACACAGGGGACACTTCTGCACAGCCTTCCTGTGTTGCAGAGTTCATCAGAGGAGAAACTTCCTATTCATTAGGCCCATTTCTTCCGGAGTGACTGCGGTCAATAGACTGTTGCCACTCAGGATACGAGCGGAAAATTACGGGATGGAATTTGCATAAAAAATATCCGTCCTGATATTTTTACACAGCCACTGGAGCAGAAATTTTCCTGAATTTTTCTGCTGTTCAGTGGCTGTGTAAAAGTGCCTACTGATGATATTTAAAAAAAAATCCCACAATGTGCCATTTTATTTATTTTTTTGTTTGTTTGTTCGCTGCTGTTATTTGCTGGCTTCGTACTTCATATGTTTTGCCCTATCTCCTGTTGTTAATGTGTGACACCCTGGGCACAATTTCTTCATGCTTCATTCTAATGGGCCATACAAAAAAAAACTGTACTGGGGTCAGCCATGGCTTGTTTCTTTAATTTTTTAAAAAATTCATCTTTAATTTGGATTCTCAACCCACTCTCTGATTCACATGTATAGAATTAAATAGCTATCCTTTAATTTAGTTCCAAATCATATTTAATTCAACTTAATTACTATCCAGCCCGATACTTAGAACTCCATCCCTATTTTGTCTTGCCTTTATCCCAATATAGATGGTGAACACTACCGTTATATTCTCGAGATAGCTTTACCCATAGAGGTGCAACTCATTTTCTTTCACCTTCCTGCTGTCAAAATCTTCTATATTTATAGAATTAGGTAGAATCTAAATAACAAGAACAGTTAGTGAACCCAGTAAAAACACAATGCTGGAGAAACTTAGCTGGTCAGTGTGTGTTATTTAGCAAAAATAAAGATACATAACCAATGTTTCAGGCTTGAGTCCTTCATCAAGGTATGAGCAAAATGTAAACAGGTACCTGGTTCAAGCCTGAAACATTGGTTATGTATCTTTACCTTAGCTATATAAAGGACAACTGTTTGACCAGCTTGACCAGCTGAGTTTCTCCAGCATTGTGTTTTTACTTCAACCATGGTGTCTGCAGTTAGTGAGGCCAACAACTTTATGCTGGTGTTTCCATTGGCACACAAACCACTTGTCACTTAATGCCTCATCGAGGATTTCATGTTTGTTGAATGGGGTAGTTCTTCCAAATCAACACCCAGCTTCTGAGGAATATCTTTTCTATTCGCTCTCACTGTGCAAACAAACCATTTGATATGGTCTGAGCAAACAAATCACTTGATCTGGTTGCAGCAAATATAAATTCTTAACCCTGAATTTCTGCTGGCTTGCTAGGGTTTAATCTTTTTCTGCATCAGTTTTAGAAATTCCAGATGTTTTCCCTTGTTAAATATATTTACAGTAAAATCCCTGTCTACTGGAATTCAAGCAACTAGCAGAGAAATTGGGGGAAATTTTAAACTGACACCCCTAGCAGTCAGCTCACCAATTTACGCAACACATAATCTCAAGCAATTGGAGCATTCACTTATCCAGTATCTACGAATCCCCACAGGTGCAAGATGCTAGGGAAGGGTTACTGTATATAAAGGTATGTTTCTGTGGTTATTGCTAAACGATGCATTTCTTTTCAGAGTTCACTGCACCTACACTCTCCCTTAAGTTCTGCTGACAGAGATATGTAGGGAGCAAGATGAATCTGACTTTGCTGATTGGTAATTTTGATCAGGATCGAATGAGGCCTGGATGGCAGAATCCATTGTGAGCTCCATTATTTATTTCCTAGAAGCCTCTAATGTAAAAGCTAGCATTGTAAGATGGGGAGTGTGATGATACGCTGTAGTACATCACTCAGCCAATAGGTGGCCTAGAGACATGGCACACGGCCTAATGACATCCGACCACCAGGTGGGCCTAGAGGGCCCATAGTATAAAGCCGAGGACCGTGTGCTTTCTCTCTCTGTCTCTCTGTCCCTCTCTCTTCCCCCCCACCCCACCCCACCCCATCCCCACCTCCAGGATCATGGCTGCAAGAAACTAGCAGTAACTATCCTTATGTGAGTGGAATAATGCTGTGTTGCCCCAAACATTATTGTGTCTGAGTTTTCCTTTGGTGCAGCCTGCCACAGGGAGAATGTATTTCTTAGGCTCAGGAAGCTTGCTCCTGGAATCTGGAAAGCAAATTGCTGACTCCTTCTGCTGGAATTTAAAAAAATGTAGACATACAACACGGTAAAAAACCATTTTGGCCCATGAGTCTGTGCTGCCAAATGACACCCCATTAACCTCCACCCTCAGTAACCTTTGAATAGTGGGAGAGAACCGGGGCCCCTGGACATGGGGAGAACGTGCACATTCCTTACAGACAGCACAGGATTCGAGTCCAGGTCTGCTCCAGGTTGCTAGCACTGTAAAGGGTTGCCGCCCTTTGTAAGGATTAGGACTGAAATTTGAGTTGGCCTTTGCCAGTCCTGCTGTGGTTTTTATTTTCATCCTCTTGACCTATGTTATAAGGGTCTATTGACATCGGTTCTTGCTTGGGACAAAAATTCTTGTAAATAAAAGGGGAAAATTGGAAAAGCTGTTACTTCATGGGAATTCACCCACATTTATATTAAATAACTGAAAGAGGGAGAGGAGGATAAATGTCAGCCAAGTTAATTTGGTCTTTAGTCAGCAGTTCAACTAATGTAGCCCGATGGTGTAGCAAATGCAGGGACTTCCTCATAGCACATTAAGGACGCACTGGATGCAGACTTACTGGAAATGTGTCGATCTGTCCATTCGAAACTGCTCAATCCATATTCTTATGCAAATCTCTTGTCAATCTACATGCTCTGATGGGTACCGTACCAAAGATATAACAATCTAGCCTACATGCTAGGAAATCTGTGTTTTCTGGGACGTTTTGAAATTGATGAGTCTGCATTTCCTTTGTGATATTTTGAGAATAGCCAGGAATGCTACAGCTATGCCTGTAATCATAGATTCACAGAATGGAACAGCACAGAAGGAGATCATTTGACCTACTGAATTAGTATGAGTAAAAACACAAAGTTGGAGAAACTCAGCAGGTCTTTTATCTAGCAAAGGTAAAGATACATAATCGATATTACAAGCTTGAGCCTTTCGTCGAGGTATGGAAGAATGTCAGCAGGTTCTATGTAAAAGCAATCCATTTCTTACCACTGCCCCATCAGCTTCCCATATCACTGTAATTTTATTTCCTTTCAGGTACCCTTCCAGCTTCCTCTTAATGGCAGTAACTGAATCTGCCTCCATCACTAATCCCAAACCCCTGTAGTGCACCGCAGACCTTAATTACACACTGTATTTTTCGCCCTCATCACTTTTGATTTCGGTTCCCTTCATTCTATGTTCTCTGTCTCTTGAAGCTTCCATCACCTGGAACAGTGATGGAATCAACCCTATTTATGCTCTTCAAGATTTCAAATACCTCTGATAGATCTTTTCCCCACCTCCACTGCTCCAAGGAGAAAAACTCCAGTCTGCCTAAACAATCAAAGTCCCTTATCCCTGGACTCATTCTGGAAAATCTCTTCATTGCTTCACCAAAATGTTCATACCATTCCTGAAGAATACTACACAAAAAAAATGCATATAATACTCTAGCTGTAGCAAAGTCAATGGCTTCATAAAGTTTCGCCATGACTTTACTCTTTTAGTGTATGCATCTATTTATAATGACCAAGATCTTTCTACTTTTAAACTTCTTCAACCTGCTCTACCATTTTTAACATAAAATGTGTGTATGCATACACAGATATGTTGTTGTTTGCAAAACCCCCAGAATCCAGCACCTGTGGGGATTGGTCAATGCCGGATAAGTAAATTTGCTAGTTGTTTGAGATTTGTTGTTGTGTGATTCGCAAACTAACTAGCAGGGGGCGTCAATTTTAAACTTCCGTATTTTTACCTAATTATTTTCTGCAATTTTTTTTGCCAGTTGCTTGAGGTTGCTGGTTGCTTGAATTGTGTGTGTGTGTGTGTGTGTGTGTGTGTGTGTGTGTATTTATATACATATTTGTTGGAACAGTCAAGGAGCATCTTTGCATTATTCACATCAAATAGTGTTGAATTTCTCCAGACTTCCTTGCTTACCAATCATCCTAAATTTCCTCAGTTCTGGGTGAATCTCTGGAGAGAGGAGTTCAAGATTCAAGATTCCTTTTATTGGCAGGAACATGTAATATTCCACAAAATTGGCTTCTGCAGCTGTAAGATAGACAAAGAGTTGCCAGTAGTGTCGCCCGGCTCCCCTTACAATAAGAGAGAAAGAAAAACAAAAGAGCATCCCTTCAGAGTCACTGAGTGGGTTCACCCCCAGTGTTCCCTCAACCTTCGCAGCCACATAGACTGCTGTTCAGTACATTGGCAACCTGAGCTCCAGATCCAAACCTTCAACACAATGGGGAAGTCTTCAGCACCCGCGGCTTATCCGGAGCCCTTCTTCCCCCCAGCGCCCTCTTGAATTTTGGCTCCAATACATGGTTCCTGTGAGCCATAAGTCGCCAACAGCTTGCAGCCAGTGTGGATCCTTCAGCTGCTGAGGCCATCGCTAGTCTACTGTTGTGGTCACCCTGCCAAAGGGTTGTCGCCTTTGCTTCTCCTTTTGTCAATGGGGGATGTTCTTCCTGTTTCCAGTGCCCTATATTGGTTCGCTACTCCCCTGGGGTCTGCAACCCTTTGCTGCTGAGCACAGGCACCACCGTCTTGGGCAGAGGCCTCCAAAGATGCAAGCTTTTGCCTAAAAACACCATTGGCTTCTTTAACAGTCCACTTAAAGTCTGTACGGAGCCACCAGGGGTTGAACCTTTCGCAGCAGTGTTATGTCTCCGCTCCCCGTGTCCACACCAGTGGCAGTGCGGTCATTACAGTAGCTCTGGCAGTGTCACCATTTTTTATATTTAAGGAACAACTACTGTGTGTGGTGACTTTAAACTCCAGGATTTAATTGCTTATGAAAACTAACAGATGTACAATGAGCAGTCAAATGGCCTTTTAGAAGAAAATCGACTCTTAATGAACAGCAACAATGTAGCAAAGGTCAATTCTTCAAGATGCACTAACCTCCCCGTTTCATCAACAACTTATTTACATAACATTGTCCCTCGTTTAATTATTTTCATGTGCAGAATTATTCAATTAACTAATTTTACACTTGCACGTTTAACCAAATGAATTCACTCTCCAGGTGCAATAGAGGAGCAGGTAAGAGAGGAAGGGTATTGCCTGTTTGATGAGGAAAGGAATGACCTTTCTGAGTGCTAATGAATGATTCTCTTTCTTTTCTTTTCCAATCTTTTTATTATTATTATAATTTATAAACACATACAGTTCAAAGAGATATGAAAAATACATAGTAAATAATGAATTAATACAGATATTAAACAATAATATTGCAGAATAAAAATATATCATAAAAAAAGATTTAGATCAGTTTAGAGTATGAACTATCTCTAAAAAAAAAATAATTAATAAAAATATATAAAAAAAAGAGAGAAAAAAAAACCCCAAAAAGGAAGAAAAAACAAATCTGAATTAAAAACTTAAAAAAAACCTACCGATATAGCTAAACCACGCCGATCACTCCGATCTCATCTAGCAGCCCAATTATCATACATAATCATAAAAAGAAAACAGAGCCAGATCAACTCACCACAAATGAAAATATTGAATAAATGGTCGCCAGGTTCTCATTGGGATTTATATCACTCCCAGTGCCGAATACAGTCACTTGCTGAACTGCACGACGTGGTCAGTAAAACAAGAGACGGCCCAGCCAGGCACACTACAAACCTTAGTCAATTACTTTAACCAGGCCCGTGTCAAGAAAAACCCGTCCAGCATGTAACCTGCTGCACCAGAGGCCCTAGCATACTCCATCAAGATAAGGAAGGCCTACTGTTCTTTCCTGAGGCTGAATTTTGGTAAGTCAGATCATCTGGCTGTGCTCCTTCTGCCATCAGACAGACCCAAAAAAGAGTTCAGCTAAAATGTGGTCAAAGGAAGCTGAAGAATTGTTAAAGGACTTTCCCAGTCAGTGGTTTAGATGATGTTCAAGGACTCTGCCAAGAATCTGAATGAGTACAGTGGGACTGTCAGAGATTTTATCAAAACAGTTATGGATGTGTGTGTCCCCACCAGAAGCCTTGGATGAATGTTGACACCTGTGAAAAGCTTTCTTGTGGGTGAAGTGGAGATTCTGCATGGAAATGGAAACAACAAGGGACACCCGACAGCTGTGGCAGGGGCTAAATGCCATAACCTGCTACAAAACCAAATCCAGTGCAGTAGCGGACAGCAAAGCTTTGATCCTAGAGGAACTCAATGCCTTCTATGCCAGATTTGACCACAGTAACAGCAAAGAACTGTCTCCCCACACATCAACATCCCTTGATGATCCCATCTTGTCCATAACTGAGGATAACGTATATGCTGTCTTCAGGAGAGCGAATCTGAGGAAAGCATCCCGTCTGCCTAAAGTACCTGGCTGCATATTTAAAAATTTGTGCTGAACAATTTACCAATGTATTCACAGATATCTTCAACATCTCACTCTGCCAGGGAGTAGTACTCACCTGTTTCTAATAGGCGTCAATCATATCAGTGCCCAAGGAGAGTGCAGTAACCTCCCTTAATGACTATCAACCAGTAGCATTTAAATTGACAGTGAAGTATTTTTTGAAAGGTTGGTGATGAAGCAGATCAGCTCCTGTCTGAGTGGCAACATGGATCCATTCCAGCTCACCTATCGTAGCAACAGATCTATGGCAGATGCCATCTCACTGTCTCCTCACTAAGCCCTGCAACACATGGACAGCAAAGATGCATATATCAGGATACTCTTGACTACTGTTTGTCATTTCACACTATCATCCTCTTAAAATTGATCAGCAAACTCCAAGATCTGGGACTCAACACCCTTCTGTGTAACTTGATCATTGATTTCCTCACCTCTAGACCATAAGCAATGAGGATTGGTAAGAACATTCCCTCCAAGATCTCCATTAGTACAGGAGAACCACAGGGCTGTGTTCTTAGCCCCCTGCTCTATTCACTTTACACCGATGATTATGCAGCTCGGTACGACAATAACACTGTCTACAAATTCACTGATAATATCATGGTAGTGGGTTGTATACAAGAAGGGGATGAGTCAGTATACATGAGGGAGATTGAAAACGGTGTTGAATGGTGCACCAACAACAACCTTGCACTCAATAAAACCAAAACTAATGAGCTAATTGTTGACTTCAGGAAGGAAAATCCAGCGGTACAATCAAGGGACCAATGGTGGATCAGAGATGGAGAGGAATTCTTAGGAATTACCATCTTAGAGGATCTTTCCTGGACCCAAAGCTCAAATAGTATCTCGAATAAAGTACATCAGTGCCTCTTCTTCCTCAGGAGTTTGCGGAAGTTTGGTATGACATCAGAACCCAGGCAATTTTTAAAAGATGTGTAATGGAAAGTGTGCTGACCAGCTGCATCACAGTCTGGTATGAGGGCACAAATATTCCTGAGTGAATTGGTCACAGCCCAGGACATGACAGGCAAACTGTCCCCATATTGAGAACATCTACAGTGAACACTGCTGTCAGAGAGCCCAGCATTCATCAAGGATCCAATCAGCACACACTCTGTTCTCGCTGCTGCCATCAGGAAAGAGGTCTAGGTGGCACAAGAGTCACAGCACAAAGCTCGGGAACAACTGTTAACCCTCCACCATCAGACTCCTCAATAACAAACCAATCAGTGACTCATTTATGGACTCTTATTTGTGCTCTTTATTGATTTTTTTTTAAAAATTCCCTCTGTATTGCACAGTTTGTTTACATTCATTATCTGTCTACAGCTTTTTTTTCCTTACAGGTAGATGCTGCTTAGTTTTTTTTTGCACAACCAATAGGTAAGTCTGCTCTACCTGCAGAAAAAGAATCTCAGCATTGGATGTGGGCCCAGAGGATCCCAAAACCCAACAGCAATAGAAATTCACCAAGACAAATGGTTATTCAAACAAAAGTTGCTTCTAAATATCTTTAAACATGAAAACAGGATCAAAGTAACCTATTACTACAGGTACACATTCCTTTATCTAGAAAGCTCCAAAAACTGGCATTTTTTCCTGGTGCTGATACTGAGGGGGGGGGGGGGGGAGAACGGGGGGAGGGTGAGGGGAGGAAGAGAGAGAGAGAGAGGAAAGAAAAGATGGAAGGAAGAGAGAGGGGGAAAGAGAGGGCAGAGAGAGAGGGGACGGAGAGAGAGGGGACGGAGAGAGAGGGGGCGGAGAGAGAGGGGCGGAGAGAGAGAGGGGGCGGAGAGAGAGGGGCGGAGAGAGGGGTGGGGAGAGAGGGGGCGGGGAGAGGGGGCGGGGAGAGAGGGGGCGGGGAGAGAGGGGGCGGGGAGAGAGGGGGGGCGGGGAGAGAGGGGGCGGGGAGAGAGGGGGCGGGGAGAGAGGGGGCGGAGAGAGGGGAGGGAGAGAGGGGGGCGGGGTGAGGGGTTGAGGGGGAGAGAGGGAGAGGGGGAGAGGGAGAGGGGGGAGAGAGGGAGAAGGGAGGGAGAGAGGGGAGGGAGCGAGGGGAGGGAGCGAGGGGAGGGAGCGAGGGGAGGGGGAGGGAGCGAGGGGAGGGAGCGCGGGGAGGGAGCGAGGGGAGGGAGCGAGGGGAGGGAGTGAGGGGAGGGAGCGAGGGGAGGGAGAGGGGGAGAGGGAGAGGGGGGAGAGAGGGAGAGGGGAGAGAGGGAGAGGGGGAGAGAGGGGGAGAGAGGGAGGGGGGGAGAGAGAATACATAGAGAATCCAGGTGAATTTCATATTTTTAGATTTGTATTTCTGTAAGGCATAGAGCGATTGGCCATTGAATCTATGCTCTTACAGCTATCCAATTCCTCATATTTCCCATTTACTTCCCTACAACCTATTTTCCCTCATTTACTTATTAATTCCCCACTTATCTACACTGGGTGGGGGTGGGGGAGCGGGGAATTTACAGTGACCAACTAACCTATGAGTCAGCATGTCTTTGTGGATGTGGGAGGGAAAAGGAACACTTAGGGGTAAACCTGTACAGCCACAGAGAGAATGTACAACTTCATGCAGACTGCACAGAACTCTACTAGATCCAGTCCTTTCAGGGTTTCTGTAAACAATGGAAATCTTAAGGGGATTTTTAAAATACAATTTAAAAATATTGGAGTCCAAAAACCAGCAGCGATAGATATGCACCACAACACAGGGTTACTTAAACAAAAGTAGTTTTTAATTTTATTTGAACAAGAAAACAGAATTAAACTTTAACTTATTACTTAACCTACCTAACTACTTAATCCCCCTGCTAATACTAAGCGCAGGTGTGTATAATGTATATTTAAGATTAGAAAAGTTCTTTGGATCACAGTCCAATCTCACTGGTTGCAGGCAATTCTGGTACTGTGCACAGAAGTTAGCATTAACAATGTTAACCAGACTTTGGTGTTTAACAGGCAAAGGGTTACCACTCAGGAGGGTTCTTGCTGGTGTTCCGAGAGAGATTCCATTTCCAGGACGTCCGCAACTGATTCCTTCTCAATCAGTCTTGCTGATGAAACTTGTCCCCTTCAGGGTTCTCCAGATGATCCTCTTTCTTTTAGGTCACCTTTCACTCTGCCAGTCTTCTCCGTTGACCAAGCAGCCTTCCAAAGTTTGCCAGCTTATTCTTCAGGAACTGATTTCTGTTTCTCTCCTCTCTTTCTAGGCGCTTTCAGGTGGCCAATTACCCCGCATGTAAAGCCGTATGTTTTGGCAATATGCGGCTGTGGGGAGGCCACGTGAATGTGCAGGGGGCGCCCTTGAGGCAAGCTACGTAAACCTCCTCCGTGAGGGATAATCAGCTCAGATCAATGGCTTCTCCAGCCACCTGAATGTACCTGGCTGAAAGCGGCTGTTAAAAGGTCAGGCTGCTGACGTGGCAGTGATGTCATCAGCCTGAGACGCCTGGCGCGAATCTTGAAGCACATTGTGCAGGCAGGCTAGTCCAGATTCAGTTGTTTTGTTTTTGCAGTGTAGGAAAACAGTGCATTTGAAAAATGGCTCCAAAAAGGCTTGTAACTGGTATGATGAAGAGGTAAAACTGCTTCTAGACCATCTGTCTGAGGAATCCCAGGAAAAGGAGCTCACTGGGACAGTTAGGGATGGTCCCACTTTTGAGCGGCTGTCAGACTGCTCACAGCACAAGGGCACCAGCGCAGTAAAAATCAGGTGGTCACGAAGCTGAAGGGCATGAGAAAGAAATTCCACGCAGTCCTGGACCACAACAGGAGGAGCGGCAATGGGCACAAGGAGTGGAAGTACTTCGACCAGTGCCACACTCTCTGGGGGGTTAGCTGGTTAGCTACTCCCTTGAATGTAGCCAGCACTTTGGAGAACCCTGAATCCCCAGAGCTCATCCTGAGGGATCTCAGGGTTCACTCAGCGGCAATGGAAGATACATGCCTGTCCAGGAGGAGGAGGCCACCACCGAGGACCTGGCAGCCAAGGATTTGGATGCCCCCGAGAGAGGAAGTACAGAGGTCACTGTCCCTGGAAGTGGCGAGGCGGCACTCTCAACAGAGAAAACAGGTACAGTAGGATTGAGGTTGTGTTTATGGAGAAGCATCCAAGTCCAATGCTGATGCACTTTTCCTGTTTCCACCCACAGCCTCTGGTCCCAGATGCAAGCGCAAGGGTCAGATTCTCGCAAAGGAGTTGCAGGCGATGATGTTGGCATTTGACAGGAGAGAGACTGCCAGCATGCAGAGGAGGAGCTGGATCATGAGAGAGTCATGCTCGCCGACCTGAGGGAGGACGAGGAAGCAACGCGCCGCTCCGAGGTGGAGAAGCATGCCCAGTCGATGTCTGAGTTTGCAGCTTCCCTGCGGGAACTGAGCACCGCAATGGACAGGCAGTAAGTCATCTTCAACAAATGGGTCACGCGATTGGAGACCTCCCCATCCCCATCCCCATTCCCACAGTCATTTGGTCAACCTCATCCCATGTACCTGGCCCCTCCATCCAGCATGCCATTTCATTCCACACCAATGCATCAGAGTAGTGGATGCTTTGGTATGACTAAGATATTGGGGTCCAGGACAGGTTCCTCACCCCCCCCCCCCCACTCGTTCCTCTCAATGCTGGAATGAGGTTTGCGTCGGACTAAACATCCCTAATGCTGCTAACTCACTGTTCACTTTTGTTGTTCATGAAGCCCCTCGTAAGTGCAATGTTCTGTGTGACACTTTAAGGATGGAAACATTCAACAGTGAGATGTTATGGTGCCGGGTGGTTGTGTTTACTGTTTTAGTGTTTGATCTACAGTGTTCAAGTGTGGAGTGGATTTGCATTGTTATTTGTCCATTCCATGGGTTCCTTCAAGTTTAAGAATGATGTGAAATGTTAACCTTGCGATATCTACCTCAGATATTTATGAAGCAGTGTGATTTCCCAAAGAACGTCTTTTATTAAATTTTTGACAAGCACACAAGACACATGTTTCATTAATATGCACCCGTTCATTCGCAAGAGTACATAACATGCCAGACAGCAGGTTCATGTCACCGCATTGGGTGGGGAAGGTGGAGGGGAATACAAGTTGTGGAAAATGGGGAGCTGGGTAGCAGGGACATACCCTTACAGGATGGACATGATGGCAGAATGATGTCCTGGTGCCCATGGGCCTGCTGATCAACACAATCTGCGCTATTGGGTGCAGGACCATCTGCTTTAACCAATGTCCACTCTGAAGGGAAGTCTTCCTTGTTAATCTTACCTATATTGTGCAGTACACAGCAGGCAAACACAACATCTGGGACTAAGGCGGTTGAGATATCTAAACGCTTGGACAGTCACCGCCAGCAACCTTTTAGATGGCCAAATGCATGTTCCACCACTATCCTTGCTGAATTAAGGGTCTTGTTAAATCTTTGCTGATCCGGATCCAGTACTTGGTGCTGTGTGAACCTCTTTATCAGCCAGCTTTGTAGTGGGTATGCCACATCACCCACAAGATGGGCTGGAACCTCCACTCCTTCAGCATCTTTGGGCACCTGCAGGCACAACAATGCAGAAATGTAGTTAATTCATGCACCTGAACATTGACATAGCAAGCATGCATAACATATTGAAACACGGAGCTTTGAAGGGTGAACACTCATGTCACTTGGGAAGAGGTATCCGCCCTGGTCCTCTGCTTTTCTATACAGAGAAGAGTTGGCAAGCACTCGAGCATCATACATGTGGTCCAGCCACCCCACAAATACATCTGAGAAGCTGTAACATGAATGGAAATCACACAGTGAAGTTATAGTCATTTGAAATGTGATGTGATAATGATCAATAGAGGCATAACTCACCAGAATCTGTGGTCAACCACCGCTTACAGAACCATCGAATGTCACCCTTTGTGATTGTAGTAGCCTGCAGCATCCACGCTGTGGGCGATAATGGGAATGTATGACCCATCAATGGCACCAGCACACATTGGATATCCCCTTTGGGCGAAGCCATCAATCGTCTCGTGGAGACGTGTTCCACTTAGCAGGGAGATGAAATGTTTACTGAGCAACTTCCTCAAGGCAGCAGTCACCTCCTGCACCATCATGCACACGGTGCTGATGCCTATTCCAAAGATGGTACTGTTGGATCGATTCTCACAAGGGGTGGCATACCACCATAAGGCCACAGCTAATTGAAGTCTTGGCTCCAATGGTCGCTGCAAGTCCAGTCTATGCACCTTCAGGTGAGGTTCTATGAGTTCCAGCACAAAGTGAAAGGTGCCACGCGACATACGAAAGTGTCTGCTCCACTCAGCATCGTCAAATTTGGTGAGGACATTACTCCAGAACTCAGCACCCTGGGGTCGGTTCAACTTCCAGAGAGACCGATATGTCACCATAGCTAATTGACTGACCAGCAGCATTTACCTTCGTCTGCGGCGCTTATGCTCCACGTGTCTTTCAACTGCTAGCTGCTGTCTTCTTGCCCTCAACCTTTGCAGGAACCTTCTCCTGATTGCACCTATGTGATTTTCAAATCTCAAGGACGATTGAAGAGCTTGAACAGCACAACTAGCCTTACCAAGGATCTGTTGTATCTCATTCTGAACATTCAGAAACGCTGAAATCATCATCATTATGTCTCCTGCCTGCACAGGGTCAGCCATTGACCTGTGTTCCTTCTTGTCGCACACAAAATGACATTACATCAGTGTGCGGGATCACAGCTGACACTGGGCAGGAGCCGGAGTGTGCTCAGAGCTGCATCCGGTGCAGCTGTGTCCTTCAGGTGGCCAGCGTTGTGTTTAAACGCTGCCACCTGAACGGAAATTTAAAGGGAAGCTTCTGCTTCTTCAGGCGCATTCTTAGTGCAGAATGCACCTGAAAAAGCCTTCTGTTTCACACCCTCCCTTCTCTGAGAGCAAAACTCTTCTCTGCCTGCAAAAATCACATGCTCTCCCAGGCAAGCTGCTGTCCATACTTTGTTGCCTCCTGCAAAAAGCATTCTGTAAAAGTCCTGCAAATATTCTGTTTTAAAAAGTGTGTGTGAAAGTTGCTCTAACAATTCCTCCCAAACCACCTCTAAATATTCTGTAACAATACCCTGGCACATACTGGAAATCTGAAAGAATGGTGGTGGCTCTAGTGACACAGGTTCAATACTGTCCTCTGCTGCTGTCAGTTTGCATGTTCTCACTGTGACCACATGGGGTTTTCACAAGGTTCCCAGGGCCACGAGGTTCCCAGGACCTCAAGGTTCCCAGGGTCAGGGGGTAGGATAGTAGGTTCATTGGCTGCTGTAAAGTCCCCTAAGTGAGTAGTTAAGTGTGATAAAATTTGTGAAGGAGGAGGGAGTTGATAGGAACGTGAACAGAATAAAACAAGATTAGAGTTGAATTAATATGCATGGGATCATGTAGACTCAATGGCCAGAGGGCTTTTTTTTGAATGATTCCATGTCTTTGGCTTAAATTGGACAATGCTTGAAATACTCAGCAGGTCAGGCTCTGTCTGTGGAAAGAGTCACAGAAGCCACTTTCAGGTGGCCAGAATACCTCGACATAAAGCTGCCTAAAATTCCCGAATTGCGGCTATTGGGAGGCCATCTAACCCAAGGAGTACTTGCCCAACCCTCCTTGAGTAGTATATACTCTGCTTCCGAGCGCTCCCCCTAGACACCTGAAAGCGGGTGGGACTACAGCCACAGTTGACAGGAGCTGGTGCCTCTGTGGTGCCTCTCTCCGCTCCAGACCTTTCAGGTGCCAGAACAGCGCCTTCAGCACTGCCACCTGAATGTAGCTTCGCATAGACCCGCAGCCGGCTCCAGAGCCGCATTCTCCCAGCTATTCCACCTGAAGGCGGCTAGAGTTAACATTTCTGGCTAAAGACACTTCACGGATGCCACTTCACCAGTGTGGTGGAGCACGGTACTGTGGGCATGTCTTCACTGGGCTGGGCAAGCTGGCCTGCCTGGTGCACCTGTAGCCCCTCCCCATAAGATCCCCTAATAAAAGCTGAGAGCCCTAGTCTCATCCCTCATACCTGCCTTGGACTTGAGCCAGCAGCATGTAGAAGCACGTCTGGGTCTTCTGATCAATAAAGCCTTTGACTCTTGCTTCGTGTCTGCGGGTGGTCATTGATCAAGCTACAATCAGCTAAGTGTTTATTCAAGTCTTGTGGACATGATGTTCATTCCCAAAACTGATTGCAGTCCTATATTTTCCACAATCTGAGTTAAGGAGAGAGGCTTTCCTGGGAAAGAGTGTAAATGACAGCAATGTAACATAATACTTTTTATCAAAGAGAGGTTACTGGATAACAGAGATATGCTTTGTGCGTGTTTCTGCAAGAAGAAAGATGTAGGGTTTCCTGTAATGTACGGGCAGTAATGTAAACTTGGCTTTTTTATTACTGGAAAGTCACTTGGTTGAATAAATAGGCATGAGCAATTACAAAAGTTTAATTGTTATAGAATCAGGTGGAGAGACATTCCAAAATAAATGATTTAATGCCCTGAGGACTAATTGCGGTTTGTTCTTCCCACATTCCCTTCCCAGATTCTTACACTGGGACCAGTTAACCTACAACCCCTGCATGTCTTTGGCTATGGGAGGAAACTGAACCACTGGATGAAGTCCAAATGCTTATAGTGGAATGCATGAATCCCTCACAGACAGTACTGGAGGCCAGGATTGACACTGGAGGTGGTTGGCAGTGGGTCTACCAGGTGCACTACACTGTTATTCTACTCAGTAACATCTTGTTTATCCATTAATCTGATTTCATTTTTGTAAGTCCCCAAGGTTTATGTCTATTCACCAGGCTTCTTGTCCTATGGACTCCATATCCTGTGTTACTTTCAACAGACTGGGGACCTTTTACTACCAACCCTTTTAACTGCCCAGAGCTTTGTTCTCCAGTTCCTTTTAAACTCATTCATGTGCTCAGCCGATTCACTGGAAAATGTATTATAGTACCACGTCAAAACTAAAATTGTGAGAACAAATCACCAGGAGTTATATGCAGTTATCTGAAAAATCTACTGATCTGTCTCCACTGAAATCCTGAGGGTGGAGAGTTTTACTATTTACGAAAAAGCTGTAAAATTGAAATGGTAAGTGTACTGACAATAACCACACCAGCAGTGTGAGTATAAGACAGCTGGTATGGTTATTGTCAGTACAATTTAATAAACTAATATGTACACTAAGAGGTCTCGTCTCTCTGCAAGACGAACCTGGAAGGCTAGAATGTAGCTCTGGACTGCTTTATAGACAAGGTCACCGGGATGACACCTGGTGACCTAGTGGTGTAATTACATATCACCACAGAAAGATATCAGACGTCACCATAGAACCATATGGCAGCTTGTTCTAGACTTGAGTTAACTTATGTGATAATGGCCTCATGCACTGCAAAACCAAGGTCATCCACAAATTGGAGAAAGAACACCTTGTATTCTGTCTGGGCACTCTCCAACTGGATGGGATTAACATCGATTTCTACGGTTTCTGATAGGTTCCTCCTCTCTCCCTCCCTCCCTCCCTCCCTCTCTCTCTCTCTCTCTCTCTCTCTCTCTCTCTCTCTCTCTCTCTCTCTTTCTTCAGATAGATCCCCACCCCTCAGAGAGCTATCCCTTCTCCCATCACTGCCCGGATTGTTTCTCTTCTGCCCTCCTTCCCTCCCATATCCACCTATGACCTGTGGGCCTCTGCTCCTCCCCCGCCCCTCCCCCACTGTTTTATTCAAGCACCTACTTGCTTTTCACTCGTACCTTAAAGAAGGACTTGGGCCCAAAATGTTGGTTCGGTATCTTTGCCGTAAAGAACGTGGAGTGACCTGCTGAGTATCTCCAGCTCTTTTGCGTATCAAGCTACAATCACAGCATCTGCAGACTTTCTCGTTTAACCTCATGTGATGTAGCATAGCCAATTGTTTGGTGTATTTGCTCTTCTTTTGGACCAGCTTAATGCTCTCTGTCAAGTCTAGTCTTGACATGGGCATTGCTGGAAAGGTGTGGGAATACGGTTGTGGTAGTACACTAGTTGCAAACTCTACTCTGACTCCTATTGTGAGTTCTAAGAGTGTGGGCAGGTGGGTGCATCTAGCAAAACACACACACACACACACACACACACACACACACACACACACACACACACACACACACACACACACACACACACACCCGCACGCACGCACGCACGCACGCGCACACACACATGCACACACACACACACCCGCACGCATGCGCGCGCACACACACACACACACGCACACACACACACACACACACACACCCGCACGCACGCACACACACCCGCACGCATACACACACACCCCCGCACGCACGCGCGCGCACACACACACACACACACACCCGCACGCACGCACACACACACCCGCACGCACGCGCACACACGCATACACACACGCACACACATATATACATATACACACATATACACACATGCACACACATACATACATATACACATACACACACATGCACACATGTACATATACACATACACACATGCACACATATATACACATACACATGCACATATATATACACAGACACTCACACCTATATACATATACACATACACACACATGTATCTTCTTTGGCTTGGCTTCGCGGATGAAGATTTATGGAGGGGTAATGTCCATGTCAGCTGCAGGCTCGTTTATGGCTGACAAGTCCAATGCGGAACAGGCAGACACGGTTGCAGTGGTTGCAAGGGAAAATTGGTGGGTTAGGGTTGAGTGTTGGGTTTTTCCTCCTTTGTCTTTTGTCAGTGAGGTGGGCTCTGAGGTCTTCTTCAAAGGAGGTTGCTGCCCGCCGAACTGTGAGGCGCCAAGATGCACGGTTTTAGGCGAGATCAGCCCACTGGCGGTGGTCAATGTGGCAGGCACCAAGAGATTTCTTTAGGCAGTCTTTGTACCTCTTTTTTGGTGCACCTCTGTCTCGGTGGCCAGTGGAGAGCTCGCCATATAACACGATCTTGGTCCTCCATTCTGGAGACGTGACCTACCCAGCGCAGTTGGATCTTCAGCAGCGTGGATTCGATGCTGTCGGCCTCTGCCATCTCGAGTACTTCGACGTATACACACATACAAACATACACACACACATATATACACACACTCACACATATACATATATATATATATATATATATACACACACACACTCACACATATACATATATATATATATATATACACACACATTCACACATATACATATATATATATATACACATACTCACACACACACATATATACACACATACACACCCAAATATATACACATGCACATATACACACACACACCCCTATATATACGCACACACATGTATATACACACACACACACACACACACACACACACACACACACACACACACACCATAAATATTTAGGTGTGCACATATGTGTGTATGTGTGAAAGTGTATATGTGTGTAAATGTCCTTTCATGGTAGGACAGTAGGAGCTCATGTACCCCATTGGGTGTATGTCTACTCCCAACTGAGCATTCTTATCACTGCAAGTCCCACTTCCCTTATTTTGCTGTATTCCTACAACATATTTATTCTCATTCCCTTATCATCTGCAAATGAGTATTTTGAAACTCCCTAGAACTAAAGGGTAACAGAAAAGTAAGAAACCAGAGAAGTCAAGGGAAACTCATAAACCCACAGGGAAAAAAAGCAGACTGCACACTAATGCTGTGTGCCACTGTCTAGGTAATTGAATTTAACGACTGTTAGAAGGGAGAAAAACTGTGTATGGTGGTGCACATTTTGCTTCCACAATAAAATATCTTTTTGCCCATTTCATAGTTTTTATGAGGGACCTAATCTGGTATTTTCATGAAACACATTGGTTGACTGAATCAAAAAGATCACTATCTAATTACGAGGCTTGTAAAATAAAACAATCATTCTTATTTGCAGAAACTGGGCAGAGTTTCAGGCTCATTTAAATATTTTATTTGGATGAGATCTAAAAGAACGCCATTGCTTCTTTTTGTATGCCCGCAGCAAAAATGTCACATGTTGTTCATTTTCAAGATCTTTATATTACTGTGGTGTATTTTTATAAGATTCTTCACATCCGATGAAGCAGGAGTGCGAAGATCATCCTTCACTTGGAGGTTTTCGTCTTCTGACTGTTCTTCCTTTGCTTAAAGTATCATTATATTTTGATGAAATGTCTTGAGACTTTTTCTACATTAATTAAATCATGATAAGAAATAGTTGTCTTGTTTGGTGCTAACCTCAGATGCTGACAATGTAGAGTTTGCATGTTCTCCCAGTGATTTCCCAAGGTGCTCTAGTTTTCTCCCATTTCGTCAAAGTCAACCAGCAACTCCAATTTATCCCTTGCGTAGGTGGGTGGCAGGAGAATCAAGGGGGAATTGATGGGCCTGTGACACAATAAGTTCAAGGAGGAATTAGCAAAAAAAAATTGGATTGATATCTCTAAGTGCCAGCATAGAGTGAAACCACTTTGTAACGCGATCATTGCCGACCATAAAATCTTATCGTGAAAAAGGTGGGGTCGTGCTAAATTGGCGTTTCACTGTATTTCCCTGTTTAATGATCTCATTTATGGGATGGACTCAATTAATGAAAGGTTAAAGACAGAATAGACCTGCATAAAAGACAATGCTTAAACAGAGAATGAACTCCCTTTACATTGTGCAACACCCTTGAAACTTTCTCCACCAATGAGAGTCATTAATGTAAAGAAATATAGTCAGTTATTTACATATTTCAAAGGCACAAAGATATTGTAGCAATAATCTTTTTTCCTTTTGTCATTGATTGCAGTTATCAGTATTGGTCTCTGGAATAGGCAGGGCCTAAGTATAACATTGTAGTTGAAATAAACTCTAAACAAGTTCAAGGAGGGACTGAAGTATCAACCTGCAGTCATCAAATGTGGGTAAGATTGGGTTTGAATTAGTCATTGTTGTAATCTTATTCTGGCACAGTCACTTTGGGTTTTAATGTGACCACATTTTTATGCTTCTGAATAAGCAACTTGCTAAAAGTCAGTGTTTTATTGCTCAAGCTCTTCCTGGCTAGTGCCAGTAGTTCTGGGTGTAACTGCTGGTATTCAGCCATTCATGTTTTTTTAGACTGCAATGTCAGGAAGATCGCAGAAAAAAATTAACATAATTACTGCCCCATGTGGTCATTCACACTGGGCACCTTTTTAGATTGCAAGTACCTGAGCGCAACAGTTCTGGTGGTTGGGTGTGCAGTAGAATGGATGACCAACCGGTACAATTTACACTGCAAGCTTTCTCCAAAAAATTGTAGAGGTCCTGCAGGATAAATCGCGGTGCAGGTATTGACTCAAAATTCCTGCACGTTTCTTTTTTGACTGTCCGTGTAACGGCAAAATTCTGTGATTGTGCCATAACGTGCCTGCAGTCTAAAAACCATGATTGAATGTAGTATGTGTGGTCATTTGCAGACACTGAGGCATCGTGTCTGGAATGCTCTCTCAGGACCCAATTGATAAAATAAGAATAGTAAGGTAAAGGATTAGAAAGCAAAGTGGGAGGTAAATTATATTCTCTGTTAAGGTTTATGCTTTATTTTTCAATTATTTGTAATTGTATTTTTAGTTTTGTTTTCATTTATTGTTTTTCCAAAGAAGTCAATGTTAATGCCATCTGGTTGGAGCGTGCCCCAACAGAATATTAGGTGTTCCTCTAATTTGTAGGTGGTGGTGTCGGTTTGGCTGTGCATGAAGCCATGAACAGACATGTTGGTGTGGGAATGGGGCATGGAATTGAAATGGTTCCCACTATTGCAGTTGACACAATGAAATGACCTCCCAGTCTGCATCCAGTCACTCTGAGGTAGAGGATACCACAATAGGAACACCGAATGCTGTCTCAAAACCATATAACCATATAACCACTTACAGCACAGAACAGGCCAGTTCGGCCCTACTAGTCCATGCCGTAACAAATCCTCACCCTCCTAGTCTCACTGACCAGCACCCGGTCCATACCCCTCCAGTCCTCTCCTCTCCATGTAACTATCCAGTCTTATTTGTTTTTAGGAAAAAGGGTCTGTTGGCCCAGACACCTCTGCTCGAATTTGCCGTTCACAAAATACAACCAGGTGATTGGGTTCTGCTTCAGCCAAGTTGGGAGGGACCATTTCTAACCCTCCTGACCATTGAGATGGCGATAAGAATTGCAGAAAAAGGGTGGACACATCACACCAGAGTGAAAGGACCGGTGAGGACCCCTGCTGAGCCACCAACTTGGCATCGAAGACCTGCTCAAGATCCAGTTGAAAAGACATTGATGGTCATTAGAACAGGACTTTGAATAGTTTGTGAAACATAAGTTAAGTACCTATGTACAACCCTCTTTCTTCTGTAGAAAGAAACATGAGATGGTGGTGGTTATGCTGAATAGGGTTGGGCTAATGGGATTTATACCCCAGTAAGGAGAGGATTAGAATCCATCATCAAGCCCTCAGGGCCAGTAAAGTTCACCATTACCATTCCCGAGAGTTCTAAACCACAGGTGATATGGTTCGATGCTTGTAGTTTAATAAAAATGTGGAGGGATCAAGAGTCAGAGATGATATAGTGTTCAGGAGAAATACATGTGTCTTAATAGATACTGCCCCTATTGGAGTGATGTATGGAGGACTACCCAGACCCAGAGCTGGACAGCTAGTACAAGATCTCGTATAAAAAGTCATACCAATTTGGAGAGGACCTCTTGTCACAAACTGCAGGAACAAAGAGTGTAATCCTGTCTATATCCCTTCATTTCTTTCTGAACAAACCCAACCAGTCCCCCTACACCACCCATACTTACTTCTATCGCCTATCCTGTCTCATTCCTTCAATGGATATCCTGTTGGCACATCTGTATATTGATTTAGAAAATTTTCCTGAACACATTTGGCAAAGTCCAAGCCATCCAGCCCTTTTAGAGTAGAACTGTGAAACCATAGAACGGCACAGAAAAACAGGCCATTCCTCCCTTATAGTCTGTGCCAAAGTTATTCCACTATGGGAGTCCCAGAGAATATGTGGAAGTTCTTGTTTCCTACAGCTCTCTGCTCCTCCAAATCTCACTTTCTATTGGGCGATCTATATAACAACCTCTATATAACCACATTCATACCTCTTCTGTTCCACAGCACCAGCCATATAACCTCAGGAGATGAGCCCTCTGATCTGTCGTATCTAAATATAGCTGTGATATTTTTCCTGATGAGCAATTCCACTCCTCCCCTTTCATCCCTCCCACTCTATTGTGTCTGAAACAACAGAAACCCGGAACATTGAGCTTCCAGTCCTACCCCTCGTAAAACCAATTTTCACTAATGGCCACAATGCCATAATTCCATGTGTCAATCCATGCTCTGCTGCCTTTTCTACAATATTCCTTGCATTGAAGTAGATGCCCCTGAGAACATTTCCACCACATAGAACCCTTTGATTTCTGACTATACATACAGTCTTCACATCTCTTTTTCCTCCACTGTCTGCTCTGGCACTCTGGATCCCATCCCCCTGCAAACCCAGTTTAACCCCCCCCCCCCCCCCCCCGCCAGAGGAGCACTAGCAAACCTTCCACAAGGATATTAGTAACTCTCCAGTTCAAATGTAAATCATCCCATTGGAAATAGCTCAATTTTCCCTGGAAGTGAGCCCAATGATCAAGAAACCTGAAGCCCTCCCTCCAGCACCATCTCTTTGGTCACGTGTTTAGCTGCAGTATCCTCCTATTTCCAACCTCATTAGCACATGGAATGAAGAGCAATGGTGAGATCACAACTCTGGAGGTCCTGTCCTTCAACCTAGTGCCTAACTCCCCAAACTCTCTTTGAAGGAACTCTTAATCCTTCTTACCTATGATTTGGACCATGACATCTGGCTGCTCAACCTCTCTCCTGAGAATGCCATGAACACGATCTGAGATATGTCAGACCCTGGCACCAGGGAGGCAACGTACCACCTGGGATTCTAGATCCCTTCCCTAAACTATGGAATACTCTATCACTATATCTCACCTCTTCTCCTCCCTTCCCTTTTTAGCATCAAGACCACAATATGTAATGAGTGTTCATTACTTTCCTAATTTGGTGTACACATAAATGCATTGATGATTTTTTTGCATCATTTGTGAAGCATGCATTGTGTTTTCTTCAAGTTTGACTTTATTTTTACCCAGCCAAATTTAAATCACTGTGAAGTTTACAATTGCTTTTCGAGTGCTTTGTTGTGTCAAACCAAAGTTTTCTGCTTCAATATATAATTTTTAAAAAAATTGATAACAGGCCTGTACCGTCGAATTACACACATTAACCTACAACCCCCGTATGCTTTGAAAGGTGGGAGGAGACAGGACTACCCAAAGAAAACCCATGCAGACACGGGTAGAACATATAAACTCCTTATAAACATATAAACTCCTTATAGACAGCAGTGGATTTGGATTTCTAATTTCTGATTGTCATTGCACATTCTCACCCATGCCAAATGGTTTATTTTTGGTTTTGAAGCTCTGTGCTAATTAAAACAGCACTGCTTTTAAAAAAAATCAAATTGCAAAATATTTTCCATGGCCAGTTTGGTGTCATCGACTTGAAATATTAATTCTATTTCCCTCACACAAGTGCTGACATGGCTGAAATTCCCAGAATTTTTCAAGTATATTTCTGGCATTGAGAGCTTTTTTTGTCTTTAGATTATTTAAACATGGATGACAAGGGAAAGGCCTGGGAGATGAATCAACACAATAAGGTTTTTTTTGCACTTTCTTATTCACAAAACAATATTGACTTACCATTCTCATTTAGGTTTGGAAGATGGTGCATTCAAATTCATACCTGCATACCTTTTGAGAAGATTACATATAATAAATATGATATATTTTTTTAAAATTTGATGCCTGTAATTTACATATTGTAGGTATAAATTTATAAACAACTTTCCCTAAACTTCATGAATCTCGTTAACTCCTTGGAATAAAGTAATAAAACTGAGAAAGGCAAGGATCGTGTGAAAGGTGATGATCCCTTGACAACCAGGTCTCTTTTTTCTTTCTTTACTATTTTTTTTTCTATCCTTATTGGGATGATTATTTGGGGGTGGGGATTTGTTTTCTTCTTTTTTTTTATTAAAACCATCATGTATAATGGAATTGATATGACTATAGATTATTATTTTGTATTTTGACATGAATACATGTATGGAAAATTTAAATAAAATATTCTGAAAAAAAATCTATTTATTTATTTATTTGTATATGTTTTCCTGCAAATGTATTGTTTGTTTGTCTGTATGTGTGTTATGTCTGGTGATGTGTCTGCACGTTTTGCTGAGGACCAGCTTTTCGTCAGGTTGTACGTGTGCAATCAGATGACAATAAACTTGACTTGAGACTTCCATAACAGAAACTGATGCAAACAGCCAGAATGTAGAGTGTCTTTGGTGATATACTAAATCTCCTCAAACTCTTCACAAAGTATAACCACTGGTGAACCTTCTTCATGATTGCATTGACATGGAAACCCCTGCACAGACCCTCACAGATGTTGACACCCAGGAATTTGAAGTTCTTAATCCTTCCCACTGCCAACCCCTCGATGAGGACTGACTCACTCTCTCTTGATTTCCCCCTCCTAATGTCCACAATCAGCTTCTTGCTTATGTCAACAGGCTGTTGTTGTGGCACCACTCATCCAGATGATCTATCAATCTGTCCTTGACCTTTCCCTGAATAGCTTCCATTGTATCAACAATATCATCTTCTCTACTCACCGGATTCCAACACTGGTTGCCTTAGTTTCCACATCACCCTCCGTCAGTTTCACTCTGGATGGTTCATCTTGCTTCATCTGAGCCCCCACTTTATCCTGTTGTCTGGCATATGCCAATGAATTACCTCTGGCTCTCCATCTGCCTGCCATTTTTCACACTGTCCTAGTTCACCAATCCCCTCCTGGCCACTGTCCCACCCTTCTCACCCTGTCTGCATTATGGTGGTATTCTCCCCTCTGCAATCTTAGACTTGGTGTAAGGATCTGACCTGCAATAGCTACGATTCTTTTCTCCAACTAATGCTGCAATGAAATCAGTAATACAGCAAATTATCATAAGGCCATGATATATAAGCAGAAATAGGCTACTTAGCCCATCAAGTCCACCTCCTCCACTGACGAGAAATATTCATTTAAAATGACCCTTCTCTCCTATTACTTCACACCAAGACAGGCATGATCTTTTAACGAGACCAATTGTGTCCCTAGATACCCTTAACAGACCCATAGAACCTCTAGTGATTTTCCTTGATCCTGCTTGACAACACCATCTTATGTCTTTTAGCACTTCTGAATTCCCTTTTCGGCGTACTCCTACACTACATTTCTCATTCTCATCAAGTAAGCTCTCATCGGTGTCTTATAAAGCCTCAACATCACCTCTCTGCTCTTTTCTCTTAAAATGAATGCCAGCATTGCATTGTCTTCTTCACCGACTCAACCTGCAAGTTTTCCTTCAGGCGGTCCTGCCTATCTAGAAAATAGCCTGTCTGTTTATTTTTTTTATCATAGTATATGACCATACACTTACTGACACTGGATTTCATTTGCTACTTCTCTGCCCGTTCTGCTAACCCTCCAGCGGCTAACAGAAACCTTCTGTTCTTCCAGCAGATTGCTTCTTTTTTTGTAATTTGATATATTCCTTGATTCCTTTATAATATTAATTAGACACGTCAAAATTTAAAACTTTGATTGCATGATTAAAGATTAATTATCAGTTACTGGCAGCCCGAATCACATCATGGGATTCCATATTTTTAATCAGTGAAAAGGTAAAGAGGGAGGGAGAAGAGAAAAGGGAATGGGAAGGAGAGGATGGTGGTGAAAGGGGAGGGGAGAGGAGTTGGGGAATGCAGAGCGAGATGTATAAATGAGAAGAAGAGGGGGTGGAATTGAGAGCGGAGAGTGAGTGAAATGGAGGATGGAGAAATGAAAGTGTGGAACTGAGTTAAGCAGAAGATGGAGAATGTAACTTGTGTGGGAGTAAATGTCAAGTTCCTTAAACAAAGTCTCTGTGATTACAGCCATTGATTGAGTCATGCTCTGGGGAAACAGTAAAAGTCAGACAGCCTCTCATCTTATCAAAGAGATCATTCATTGGAAAGATACCAATACTACTGAATATAAGAGGACAATCTCAATCTAAACTCAAATGTGCAAATTAGGTGATGTATTTCTTATGTTACTTCAGTAATAAATAATGTCTCAAAAGGAGACATTCCTTCTTCTTTCTCTATCATGTAGTCTTCCTTCCTTCTCTGTAATCTTTCTGTTGAGCGACTGCGGTCAAAGGACTCACTCCAGGCTGTGATCTGCTCGAGACTGGCTCGAGACTGGTTGAAGGGGTGCCAAGTATCAGAACTGGGATGCAAGAGGGTGCCAAGGACAGTGAGGGCTTCCTGACCCTGCCAGAGGTTTGGATCTGGGGCTCGGGTTGCTGGTGGTTAGCTGGATTTCTGCGTGCCTGTGGGAGTGCTGGAAGCAAATCCATGGACGTGTCAAGGCAATTTTTGCTGACAGCAAAACAGAATTGAGCAAGAGATAAAATAAGCAACCAATGTGATCCGTTTGAGGTGATTGAACGTCCCACTGGCACAGGAGTCATTGCTGTTATAGTCTTTCTACTGACTCCTGAACAATGTGTTACTGAGTCATTGCTTGTCCCAATTTCCACAGAGTCTCCCCTCAGTCCTTGCTGTATATTTCAGTGAGAAGAAAAAGTCAAAAGCCTGTCAATTGATGAACTGGTGCTTAACATTAGGAGCTCATTGGTCATGCACCCACAAAGGCAATGCAAAGTGCTCGTTTTCTGATTCCTGGCCACAATGGAGATATTTTTGACATGGGAAAGTTTTAAAATTTAATTTTTTAAAATTTAAATGTAGACATATAGCATGATAACAGGGCCTTTCAGCCCACGAGCCCATGCCACCCAATTGACCTACAACTCTGGTACGTTTTGCAGGAAACCGGAGCACCCGAAGAAGCTCGTGCGGACAAAGGGAGAGCATACAAACTCCTTACAGACAGCGCTGGATTCAAATCCCTGCCCCGGGTGCTGGCGCTGGAATGGCGTCCTGCCAACAGCTATGCTTACCGTGCCATTTACTTTTTTGTACAGTAATCAGGGTAGCACAGTGAGTGCAGTGGTTGGCCAAATGCTACTACAGTGCCAGCGACGTGGGTTCGACGCTGACGCTGTCTAAAAGGAGTTTGCATGTTTGTCTGCATGGGTTTCCTCCAAGTGCTTCAATTTCCTCCCACCTTTCAAAATGTATGGGGGTTGGAGGTTAGTTGGGGTATTTTGGCAGGTCAGCCTCATGGCCTAAAGAGCCTGTTACAATGCTGTAGTAAAACTGAAAAAGTAAAATTTAAGGCCGTTGACATTGACTGCAATGAGTTATTGCATAATGACATCCTGTGAAGCATTTATGTGTCAGTCACTATTCTGGAAAGACCAATATTTTTAAAGTAACATTATTTGTATTGTGGATGTAGCATTCTTTGCAAGGGTAAACAGTAGGGTGTCAATATGGGAGCAGCAGGATAATAATCCCTCTTGTACTCACTGGTCTCTCCTCTGAGAGGTTTTGCCTCACTATAAACTTATGGCTGGCCCATGTTTTCATTACACTGTGTCTATTTCTAGCTCTTGGTGGGATCGGTGCCTTGTTTTTTCTTCTCCTTTTATACTTATTGTGCCTTTTAGTATATCCTGGGGTGAATTTTCCTCTATCTAGTGGGACACCCTCTATTTGGTTCAAGGTCTCTAGTGTGAGGTTTTGGGGGTAGGATTGGTTGTGGAGTTCCTGTTTGGGTTGGTTGGGGGAGGCCAGGTTCTAGTTCATTGGGGAGTTCAGGTTTGGGCTAGTTGGGGGGGGGTTAGGGTTAGGTTTAGGGTTTGGATGGTGTTGGGATAGGGGTTTGGGGTGAGGGTAGGTTAGCTGGGGAGTTCAGATTCGGGTCATTTGGGGGGGTTAGGGTTAGGGTTGATGGGGTTGGTGTTGAGGGCGGTTTTGGGGGTTGAAATTTGGGTTAGTTGGGGGGTTAAGCTTGGGATTGGTTGGGGTTTTAGAATAAAATTATTTGGGGCATTTCAGGTGGGGATAGTTAGCGGCTTTAGGTTGGGGTTAGGTTTGGGAACATTAGAGGTTAAGTATGCAATTTATTAGGTGAATCTGCATTGTTGTCATATACACCCCTCCCAAAAAGTGCACAAGGAGAGGATTTAATTTGATTTAAGAGAAGTGTTAAAGTGATACTGGATTCAGTCAGACAGAAGAACACATTTAAATTCTCGAAGTTCTGAAAGGTATTAATTTCCAAATTGGTCATTTGGAACCTGCATGAATGGCAGACAGAAGGACTGAAATTTATCAAAAGTGAAATATGGAAACATATCAATCAACTTACTTTCTATTTGTTAAATTATAATAAATGCAAAGTTGGCACACACACACACACACACACACACACACACACACACACACACACATGCACATACATACATGCACGCACACACACGTACACACACATACACACACATGCACATACATACATGCATGCACACACACATAGACACACGTACACACACACACACACACACACACACACACACACACACACACACACACACACACACACACACACACACACACACACACACACCCAAACACATGCGCACAAATGCACACACGCACATACTCCTAAAATTAACCACATCTCAAAGACATGTAGATTGCAAAGTTAATTGACCATTGTAAATTGCCCTGAGAGTATAAATGAGTTGATGAGAATATGGGGAGAATAAAAAGTGGGTTTATTGTCGGATTAGTGTGAAGTGAATTGAATTGAATTGTTTATTGTCACCTGTCCCAAGGTGTAGTGAAAAGCTTTATTTTGTATGTTATTCAGGAAAGTCAATCCGTACTTAGGTACATCAGGTAATGAATTAATAAAAGTTGAGGGTTTAGACCTACAGAAAACCTTTCGTCTCAGTGTTTTGCTGATTGGCAAATCTCTCAAGCTGACGAGTAGAGATGGAAAGGGCACTTAATTACCGTAATTGCTGGCCATTGATATTCACTCTCATCTCCTGGTACTCTGTTGAGATCTGATGATAAAGTTTGGGATCATCATATAAGATGTCCAGGCTGCTTAAAGTTGGAGACCAGAGATCACATCTCCTATCAGATAGATTAAATTAGAAGGCTCATGAGGGAGCAGAAAAGATTGCTTACCACACCTAGACGGGTGCCAATGGTCAGTCACCAGTATTAAAGTACAAACTTCGGATTTCACTCTGAACACTGGTAATATAAATCTCAAGACTGAGTTGGTGTTTGCTCTTTAATGCTTGCCTGCTATTTAGATTTACATTCAGAGGAGAGATTCAGTAATATCCCTTTCATTGGCATTGACCCTGTATCAGGGGTGTCGCAGGTTTTAACATGAAAAAAAAGGGGCCACAGCCATTGTTCCTTCAAAGCTGTGCACACAAAGGAAATCCATATGCACACATCTATGACGCATATCAAATTTTTAATTCATTATACATTTTTATTTTGTATTTAACATCCATACACAAGGAACTTAAGGAAAATACAGTTTTAAAGAAATTAAATAATTGTTATTTGTATTTAAAAACAATAAAACATGTGTGTTATTTAACTATTTTACATTTTAAATGTAAACTTTGGGTGGGTTGAAGCGCTGAAGAAATTGTACAATACCCAATGCTGACTCCGATCCCTCCCTACGACCTTCCGCACACCGAAACAACCCAACTCGGAACCCTCCTCTCACCCTACTGCACACTAGAGCTTCTGAAGCCTGACTCCAAACCCTCCCCCTTGGCCTACCACACTGTGCAACTTCCGACGCCTGACTCTGAATCCACCCCTTGGTCTACTGCACATCAGAGCTTCCGATGCCCCGAATCTGAACACTCCCCTCGGCCTACTGCACACTGGAGCTTCTGACGCCCTGACTCTGAACCCTCCCTTTGGCCTACTGCACACCAGACCTCCTGATGCCCCGACTTTCCTGTTCGGCTCCGAATCATGGGTCCTCTACCGGCATCACCTACGGCTCCTAGAACGCTTCCACCAGCGTTGTCTCCGCTCCATCCTCAACATCCATTGGAGCGCTTACACCCCTAACGTCGAAGTACTCGAGATGGCAGAGGTCGACAGCATCGAGTCCACGCTGCTGAAGATCCAGCTGCGCTGGATGGGTCACGTCTCCAGAATGGAGGACCATCGCCTTCCCAAGATCGTGTTATATGGCGAGCTCTCCACTGGCCACCGTGACAGAGGTGCACCAAAGAAAAGGTACAAGGACTGCCTAAAGAAATCTCTTGGTGCCTGCCACATTGACCACCGCCAGTGGGCTGATAACGCCTCAAACCGTGCATCTTGGCGCCTCACAGTTTGGCGGGCAGCAACCTCCTTTGAAGAAGACCGCAGAGCCCACCTCACTGACAAAAGGCAAAGGAGGAAAAACCCAACACCCAACCCCAACCAACCAATTTTCCCTTGCAACCGCTGCAATCGTGTCTGCCTGTCCCGCATCGGACTTGTCAGCCACAAACGAGCCTGCAGCTGCCGTGGACTTTTTACCCCCTCCATAAATCTTCGTCCGCGAAGCCAAGCCAAAGAAACCTGAACTGTGCATCACAATTTGCATCTTATGAATTCAGTTTTAAAATAAAACATTTTACTCATAGCTCTCTGACTTACTTCGAACATAAATCAAATATTGTTTCATGTCTTAGGTTTGCAGTGATCCATGCCAGCTGATAGCTGAAGGGCTGAGATTGCCCAATCAGCAGGGAGCTTATGCCAATCAGTGACTGGTGAGTTGTTGGAATATAGGGGTTAATTAATCATAGAAAATATGTAGAATATATGCTTATGTACTATTCAGTTTGTATACATGAATCCAGTACTATGTAACAATTTAATATTTACCTCATGGTGAAGGGAAAGAGTAATGTAAGTAAGGGGCAGCCACAGTATGTAGCAAAGTTGGCTGATTATAGTAGGTTTAGAATTGCCTGCTCCCCAAATACAAAAGAGAGAATATGTATGAAACAATTTAGAAGGAATGTTAAGGCAAAAGGAGGTGTTGATGAGCACAGGAGAAGATGGCCAGACAAGAACAAAAAGAATCCTGACAGAGACTGTCGGAAACAAAGAGAATGGAAACTAACTCAGTAAGAAGGCTAAGACAGAAGGAGGTGTTGAATAGAAGAGAAGAACATGGCCAGGTGAGAATAAATAAATAATTAGAAATATCTGGGGTATGAATTGATTTCTGATCAAAACAACAGGATATTCTGGCCTTGAGGATTAAGATGGGAGCACTACACCCCAGATACCTGCAGAGCGGGAAATGACGTGATAAATCTTATGCAAGAAATCTAGCTTTCTTTAAGCCAACTTTTGTTCTGTATGATAAGGTTGAGCTGTATAAACTGTAGAGACTGGACAGTAGAGGTCAGTCTTGGGGAATAGCTCACTGAGCAGGTGACCTATGAACTAACGAATGAACCTGAGCTCTGTTAAGCTTTATTCTTGTGCTGTGTAATAAACTGATTGTTGAACCGAATACCTTCACCTATCACTTCATTTAACGAACACGCTGGACTCAGACGACACATAGACTAAATTAAGGGTAGGGTAAAGCCAGAGTCCGACAGAGTACACAATTCAAAGAGGTGCAACTTTTGAACAAATGTGCTCAGGGGGTGCTATGCCACTGCCTGTTATCTTCTTGTTAGGTCTGGCCGCCATCCTGCCAGCCAAGAAGGACAGGTGGTGAATCCATGCAGTGGTGTGTTGGGCGCAAGGGGAAAATGCATTGGTCTTGGAGATAGAATGAGAAGAAGAGCTGTGGAATGTGTTTTATTTGTCTTTTCACTTGATTGGAAGTATCTAATGGGATTATGGCCTCTGGGCACATTGTTTGATTGTTCTTTTAGAATTTGAAGCTGGAGTTGAAGATTTGGTCATCTTTATCAACAAGGCCAGCCCCTGATCCCCATTAGCCTTTGTGGAGTGTTTACCCTGGGTCTGACCACTTTTGAAAGCTCTCACTCATTTCATTACTAGAAGAGGGCAACAACATTAACCTGCAGGTTGAATTCTTGCCACATGCTCAGTCTCACTCTGCTTTCTTTTGCCCCTGATTTCTCCTTTTCCTGTGGCCGCAATTTTTTTTTCTGGGAAAGGCAGGCATCAGGGAAATGGAAGAAATGCAAGTGACTGTGGGAGAAGGGAAGCCTCGCTTTTTAAAAAATGTGAGGCTTTCCTGAGTTTGTGGAATTGAAGTTCCTGTTTTGTTCTTTTTTTTAAGAACTTAAAGTAAACATCTCGAAGATGAGATTCCTTGAAAAGCATAAATAAAACTTTCCATTTTGAGCTGACTATACAAGAAGGAGGAAGTTTGTACAGTAAAACATTTAAAAAGATTTCCAGTACATAGAGTGTGCAATGCATGCCAGCAAGGTTATAGAAATCCACCTTATGAAAGGTGTAGCTGCACTGAAGGATATGAATCTTATCACAGAGACAAAGTACAGAAACAGGTCACCGAAACTCAACTGTCTTGATGAATGGCTCCAGCCTAAAGCATTAATCAATCCTTTTCTCTCACTGATTCTGGGCAACCTGTTGAGTTCCTCCAGCAAATAGCCTGTTCTCCAAATTCCAGCATCTGTACTTTCTTGTATTTCCAGGTGAACAGGTCATTTGGTTGATCGTCAACCACCCTTCAGATTTATCCTACAATAAACACATTTTTAAAAATCCTCCCCATATTCTCAACAACTCATCCCAGATTCTACCACTCCTCTATATTCTCAGGGCAATTTACAATGGTCAATTAACTTGGCGATCTACATGTCTTTGAGATATTCTTAATTTTATGAGTGTTAGATACAGAACATAGAACATTGAACACAGTACAGACCTTTCAGCCCACGATGTGCCAACCTATGTAAACCTGCTCCTCAACAACCTAATTTTCCCTTACCTCACATCCATAACCCTTTGATTTTCTTATACATTTTTGTCTTACTGATGGACATTCCAATGCATTGGTTAAATTCTTTTCCTACTGCAAGCAAACCGGATTATTCTTGTTATCTGTCAAGAGATCCTTTGTAGCTGATGGGCATTTACAAGTATCCACAAAATTTACGATGTCGACTGAATGGGAGGACGGAAAAGGTGGTAAGGAAACAAAACAGTGGTCATTGCGCATTTAAGGGTATTGTGAACAGTATGGGGACACCAATACTCCTGGACGCAGCCCAGGACATCACAGGCAAAACCCTCCACACTATCGAGAACATCTACAGGGAGCGCTGCCATCGGAGAGCAGCAGAAATCATCAAGGATCCACACCACCCAGCACATGCTCTGTTCTCGCTGCTGCTATCAGGAAGGAGGTAGAGGTGCCACAAGACTTACACCACCAGGTTCAGGAAGCGCTGCTACCCCTCCACCATCAGACCCCTCAACAACAAACTCAATCAGGGACTCATTTAAAGACTCCTTACGCCTGCACTTTATTGATTTTTTTGTATTCTCTCTGTATTGCACAGTCAGTTTGTTTACATTCATTATCTGTTTACATTTCTTTATTTGCTTATGTTGTGTACATTTTTTTGCATGACCAATAAGTGGTAATTCTGCCTTGCCCACAGAAAAGAGAAGCTCAGGGTTGTACTCTGACAATAAATCTGAAATCTGAATCTGTTCTGGTCACCACTCAGCAGGAGGGGTACAGTGGCAACAGAGAGAGTATGCAGGAGAGATGCTATGAAGGCTTTTGTACATGGATACACAAACACGCAGCAAACACAGTCATGCACACATACGTGCATGCACATGTACACATATTTACCGGTAGTCCCTGACTTACAAGGGTCTGACTTACGATGGGTTTGCCGGATCGTGACCCCATTGTAGGTTGAGGGGCACCTGTATACATAGACATCTCTTTAGCCTTAGTGTGTTTACATGTTTTCTTTCTCCAACCTCTCTCACTACTCAGTTTATCACTCAGCTGGCTTCATTCTACCAGAGCTTCTCACTTTGTCCAATGCACCCATCTCTCAGCCTCTTTGTAACTTAAAACAAACTTGTTTTCTTACATCCCTTGTTCTGATGCTGAGGATTCATTATAGCAGGCAATCAGAAATAGTCAAAGGGGAAGGTTTAGGTAAAACTAACTGCAGGGCAATGGAAGGAACACAAGAACATAAGAAATAGGAGCAGGAGTTGGCCATCTGGCCCATCAAGCCTGCTTCGCCATTCACTGAGATCATGGGTCATCTGATCATTGACTCGACTTTACCTACCTGCCTTTTCCCCTTATCCCTTAATTCATTTTTTATGTAAAAATCTATCTAACTGAACCTTAAATATGCTTAATGAAGCAATCTCAACTGCTTCCCTGAGCAGAGAATTCCACAGATTCACTACTATTTAGGATAAACAGTTTTTCCTCATCTCTGTCTTAAATCTATTCCCCCGAATCTTGAGGCTGTGTCCTCTAGTTCTGGTCTCACCTACCAGTGAAAACAATTTTCCTGCCTCTATCTTATCTATCCCTGTCATAATTTTATATGTTTCTATAAGATCTCCTCTCATTCTCCTGAATTCGAGAGAGTATAATCCCAGGTAATTTAGTCTATCCTCGTAGGTCAATCCCCTCATCTCCAGGATCAACCTGGTGAACCACCTCTGTACTGCATCCAAGGCCAGTCTATCCTTCCTCAAGACTGGAGACCAGAACTGCACTCAATACTCCAAGTGCGACCTCACCAGTACCTTGTACAGTTGCAGCATGACCTCCCTGTTCTCAAATTAAATTCCTCCAGTGATGAAGGCCAACATTCCATTTGCCTTCTTAATAACCTGTTGTATCTGCAACCCAACATTCTGCGATTCATTCACAAACACTCCCAAGTCCTCTGCACAACAGCATGCTGCAGTTTTTCACCATTTATTATAATAATCTGCGCTTCTATTTTTCCTCCCAAAATGGATGACCTCGCATTTATTAATGTTGTACTCCATTTGCCAGACCTTTGCCCACTCACCTAACTATATCCTTCTGCAACCTCGCTACATCCTCTGAACAATTTGTTTTTCTACTCAATTTAGTATCATCCACAAACTTGGCTACACTACACTCTGGTGAACGGCTGTGGGCCCAGCACCAACTCCTGCAGCACCCCATTTACCACTGTCTGCCAATCAGGAAAACACCCATTTATCCCAACTCTCTGCCTTCTATCAGTTAACCAATCCTCAATCCATGCCAATATACTTCCCCTGACTCCATTCATCTGTATCTTATTGATAAGCCTCTTGAGCAGCACCTTATCGAACGCATTCTGGAAATCCAAATATTCAATGTCAACCTGTTCCACTTTATCTACAATACCCATTATATCTCAAAGAACCCCAGCATTTGTCAAACAAGACCTGTCCTTTCTGAATCCATGCTGCATCTACAAGATGGAATCCTTTCTTTCTAAATGTCTCGCGATATCATCCTTGATAACAGCTTCAAGCATTTTCCCCACTACAGATGTAAGATAACTGGCCGATAGTTACCTGTCTTTTGCCTCCATCCCATTTTAAAAAGTAGCATGACATTTGCTGTCTTCCAATTTACCGGGACATGGTCAGAATCCAGAGAATTTTGATAAATGACCACCAACGCATCAACTATAAATTCCGTCACTTCCCTCAGTACCCTGGGATGCATCCCATCAAGACCAGGAAATTTGTCTGCCTTCAGTCCCATTATTTTGCACATCACCAAGACACAAGAGCAACTTGCCCATGAACTACTCTTTGCAGACGATGCCGCTTTAGTTGCCCATTCAGAGCCAGCTCTTCAGCGCTTGACGTCCTGTTTTGCGGAAACTGCCAAAATGTTTGGCTTGGAAGTCAGCCTGAAGAAAACTGAGGTCCTCCATCAGCCAGCTCCCCACCATGACTACCAGCCCCCCCACATCTCCATCGGGCACACAAAACTCAAAACAGTCAACCAGTTTACCTATCTAGGCTGCACCATTTCATCGGATGTAAGGATCGACAACAAGATAGACAACAGACTCACCAAGGCAAATAACGCCTTTGGAAGATGACACAAAAGAGTCTGGAAAATCAACCAACTGAAAAACCTCACAAAGATTAGCGTATACAGAGCCGTTGTCATACCCACACTCCTATTCGGCTCCAAATCATGGGTCCTCTACTGGCATCACCTACGACTCCTAGAATGCTTCCACCAGCGTTGTCTCCACTCCATCCTCAACATTCATTGGAGCGACTTCATCCTGTGAGAGATGATAAAAACTGATATACAAATATGAACATGAAGAAACAAAAATTGATACATGAGTAAATGAATGAAGCCAGTACAAACAGGATGATACATGGATATTAGAATGCAGGAAGCAGAATCAGTCTGAGTAAGATAAGAATCTCCTAAGACAGAATCAGCAATTTCACTGTATGAATGAGATAAGGATAGAAAATAAATAATAGAATGTGTAGGAAGTAGAGTTAGTCTGAATGAGATAAGGGTCTTCTAGTCCCAGATAGAATTAGCAAATTTGAATATGTAATTAGTAAGCCTATTAGCCAGTTCTACATATGAAGAGGACACAGCCCTGAGGGTCGGGAAGGTGTAAATTAGAACAAAGACAGGGTTGTGAATAAGGACAATGAGGATAATGACATGATAAGACACCGACAGGATACCCCCCTGGTCCTCCAAGTGCACAGAAACAGCACGTAGGCAGGCAGGATTACCTAATGCCAAACCTCTCCAGGAGGCAGAAGAATATAAGGGGGAGGGTATTCCTATACTGAAATGAACTGTATAAAAGTTGGGTGAGCCCCAGTGTATGTGTGTATTCCCATGGTAAGGGGAAGCACCCAACTTTGCATTGTTGTATAATAAATGTTCTTTGTTCTCAATTTTTGTCTCGAGCAATTTCTGTGAAGATACTTCTGTTTCTAACAAATGGGGGCTCGTCCGGGATCCCACTCCCTCCACTGACAGAGTGCCCGACGACGGGGGTAGGTGCACCCCAGGTGATTCAGCTGGACTCATGGACGGAGGGTGACTGGTCAGTGGATGAAGTGAGTGATATCCGAGAAGAGGCATTGAGAACAAACAACGAGAGGATGTTGAGGAAGCGCGCTAGAGATTGCTACTGGAACTCGGTAAGAGGAATTCTACTTGCCTGTTAGTATGGGAAGTGTGGGTAGCAAGGAAGAGAATCCTAGTGAAGGATGTGAGAATCAGATAACCACGTACAGCCCGTTGGGATTAATGTTATCTGACTGGGGCGCGGGAAGAACCTGTGGAAAAAACAAACTGACCATGGTCAGGTATTGTTGTGTAGAATGGGTTAAAAGCCCGATTAAAGGGAGCTCCGTATACTGGCCAAAGCTCGGATCCGAGGATGACTGGATGTGTCAAGCATTGAACATCTGGCTGTATCAAAACCAGAAAGATAATCTTGAGAGCAGGGAATATGCAGCCTGCTGGCTCAGGGGATCATTTGATCAATTGGTTTTGAATGAAAAAGAATGCAAGGACAAGAGAGATGAGGAACCTTTTGTCCCCGAACCACAAGGACAATTTCTCCACCTTATGTTCCTACTATGCCGGTTCCTATCTTTTCTCCCCCTCCTATGCCCTACCCTTCTGCACCTTTCCCTCCTCCCCCACAGCTAGAGAAAAGAGAAGAGAATAGGAGTGGTATGATGACCCGTTCACAAAGCACTCGATTGCCACCTCTATTGACAAGAGAGGGAGGCGACTTTAATTCAGAACAGTGTGAGACTCTTCAGGAAGAAATGGCAGAACCCTTTGATTCATTTCCCAGGGAGCAGGAACCTAGACCTAATAAGCCAGAAACTAACTGGATGAGACCTCTGCAGGAAGTTCCCGTGGGAGAGGGTCTCGGTTTCGTAAATGTACCCCTGACCAGTACAGAAGTGCGTAACTTTAAGAAAGAGCTGATTTCCCTGATAGAAGATCCTCTAGGGTGTGCTGAACAATTAGATCAATTTTTGGGACCCAATACATATACCTGGGATGAGTTAACATCTATCTTTAAGACTCTGTTTATTTGGATGACCGTGGAATGATTCGCCAGGCAGGGATTCGAGTCTGGGATAAGGAACACCAAGGGGGACCAGAGGCGATACCCGGAGAAGCTAAATTTCCCTTGACAAAACCAAATTGGGACAAGAATACTAGTGATGGTCGCACATTAATGGAAAAATATAGGGTTAATTTGATAAGAGGAATCAAGGAATCTGTTCCAAAGGGACAGAATTTTAAGAAAGTCTTTGAGGTTCCCCAAAGTCCCGAGCAGACCCCTTCTGCATTTCTGAATAGATTGCGCACGGCAATACAGCAATATGGGGGTCTGGACATAGAATCCCCAGCAGGGGAACAACTGGTACTAACAGATTTCGTTATGAACTCAGCCCCAGACATTAGAAGGAAATTACAGAAGACTGAGAATTGGCATGAGCAAGGAATAACTCAGCTTCTACAGATCGCACAAAAAGCATTTGTCCAGATGTCTGAGGATAAGCAGAAAGGAAAGGCGAAAATGTTAATGCAGGGAGTCAAAGGAGTAGTAGAGGAACAACATTGAAAGGGTAGGGACTGTGTACCAGCTCCTGGGCATTGTGAGGGGAGCTGGGGGGGGGGGGAAGTTGGGACCTCAGTAGATGGAGGAGTAGAGGAGGATTCCGGGAATGACGACCATTCCCGGGGCCCTTTAGAAACCCAGGTAAAGATTGGGAAACAGGAGCACTTGTCTGTTATCATTGTAAAAAGGAAGGACACTTTAGGAAAGATTGCCCACTGCGAGCCAGGGAGACGCGATCTTACGCCCTGATGGAAGCAGATTATGAATAGGGGGGTCACGGTTCTCAGTCAATACACACCGTGGGGCTGCACAGAGAACCATTAGTAAATTTAAGCATAGGACCCCACAGTGACAAGATGGTATTTTTAGTTGATTCCGGGGCAGCCCGGTCTAGTATTTTACATCAACCCGAGGGTGTTAGGATAGAGAGGACAGTGATAGTTTCAGGAGTAGGAGGAAGAGACTTTACAGTCCCTGAATTAAGAGATGTAAAAATTCAAATGGGTGAAAAGGTAATAACAGAGGATCTTCTACTAGTTCCCCAAGCTGGAGTTTGTTTGTTAGGACGAGATTTACAGGACCAATTGGCTATGGCACCAGACCACAAGAATCAGGTATCAGGGTTCAATTATATGTATTAAGCGAGGAAGATCGAGAACTTATAAATCCGAGAGTATAGGCAGAAAAAGGCAATAGAGGAGTGTTAGATATTCCTCCCCTACAAGTTACCTTAAAAGACACTCAACAAGTTATTCGACGAAAACAGTACCCCATTCCTATGGCTGACCAAAAGGGGCTGCAGCCAGTAATTGACCAGTTGGTAAAAGATGGTATATTTGAACCTTTTATGTCACCTTTTAATACTCCAATTTTACCTGTCCAAAAACCAGACGGTACCTATCGATTAGTGGAGGACTTGAGGGAGCCAAACAAGATTATTCTCACCCGTCACCCAGTTGTACCTAATCCCTACACGATAATGGGTAAAATCGATCCCCATAAATGGTTTAGTGTCATCGATCTCAAATATGCTTTCTGGACCTGTCCATTAGCCACAGAGAGCAGAGACATGTTTGCCTTTGAATGGGAAAACCCTTTTACTGGACGTATGAATCAATACCAGTGGACAATCCTTCCCCAGGGCTTTACAGAATCACCTAATTTATTCGGTCAGGTCTTAGAACAAATACTAGATGAGGCTCCTCGGAGAGAGAATTGTCAGTTGATACAATACATTGATGACTTGTTAATTACTGGAAGAACATATGATTTAGCTAAACAGTTTACTGTTGAACTTTTAAATTTTCTAGAGAATAAGGGTCTTAGAGTGAGCGAATCCAAATTACAATTTGTACAATCAGAAGTTAAATACTTAGGTCATCTGGTGAGTCAGGGAACTAGGAAAATAAGTCCAGAGAGAATACGTGGTATTCTGCAGATTCCCCCTCCCAAGAATGCCCAAGAATTTAGGAAATTCCTTGGTTTAGTGGGATACTGTAGAATCTGGATTGAAAATTATTCTAGCCTGGTCAGATTTCTCTATGATAAACTCGCGATTGTAAGGGGCGAAGCTGTTGTCTAGACAGACGAAGAGATTAAAGATTTTAACTTCGTGAAACAGAGCCTTATTAGTGCCCCAGTCTTAGCACTACCCGACTTAAATAAGCCTTTTGACTTATATACCAATGCGAGAGGAGGTGTAGCCACCGGAGTACTAACCCAAGAGAGGGCAGGCTATAGACAGCCAGTTGCTTTTCTATCAAAAGTTTTAGACCCCGTTTGTCGTGGTTGGCCAGAATGTGTGCAAACCATCGCAGCCACTGCTATTTTAGTTGAGGAAGGACGAAAGATTACATTTGGTGCCCCGATGATAGTTCACACCCCTCACACAGTCCGCAATATTCTCTTACAGCGTGCTGGAAGGTGGCTCACAGACTCTAGAATTTTAAAATATGAAGTGATCCTAACGGAAAGGGATGATTTGACCTTGCTTACAACTAAAAACCCTAACCCAGCAGCCTTCCTGGTCGCTCCAAATTCTGACAATACCATTAATGAATTAGAACATGTGTGTTTAGAAGTTATAGATTTACAGACCAAAATTAGAGAGGATTTAAGTGATCAGCCTTTACAGGATGGTGAAAGATGGTTTATTGATGGATCTTCACGTTGCATTGATGGAACTCGCTATAGCGGGTATAGTGTAGTGGATGGGAAAGAAGGAGTAGTAATTGAAGCCGGTCGCCTCCCTGGTCATTGGTCAGCACAATCTTGGGAATTATATGCCCTCTGTCGAGCACTTCAGGGTCTAGAGAGCAAGGTGGGTACTATCTACACAGACTCTAAGTACGCTTTTGGTGTAGTGCACACCTTTGGGAAGATCAGGAAAGAACGGGGAATGATAACTGGTAAAGGACAGAAGTTGGCCCATGAAAACTTAATTGTCCAATCCCTGGATGCTCTTACACTACCTAACGAAATAGCTGTAGTACATGTACGAGGTCATCAAAGTGATGACAGTCTCGAAGCCCAAGGGAACAGACAGGCTGATGCAGCTGCCAAACAGGCTGCACTAGCAGAGAAGATTGACATGCACCTGTTACTGCTCACACCACTAGAGGTTGAAAAAACTCCCATCTTTTCCCGGGAAGAGGAGGTCTCCATGAAAGGCCAGGGTATGCACCAAACGGCCGATGGGTTGTGGTGGACGGCAGACGGACGTCAAGTCCTGAATAAAGCCTTGGCTTGCCAAATTGTAGATCAGATACACCAACAGACACACTGGGGAACCCAGGCACTTGTCGATACTTTTGTACGATCACTTCATTGCTTCGGCATATACACAATAGCCAAACAAAGTACTCGGGGTTGTCCGATCTGTTAGAGAGTAAATAAGAAATCTATGCGCCAGGTAATGCCTGGCAGTCGCGATATAGCTGTACGCCCATTTCAACGGATACAAATTGACTTTACAGAACTTCCTAAGATAGGAACTTACAAATACCTCCTGGTGATGGTAGATCATTTCACACGATGGGTTGAGGCTTTCCCGACCCCTAATGATCGTGCCAGCACCGTTATCAGAATACTAATGGAATCTGTGATTCCACGATATGGTATGATTCAAACCATTGACTCGGATCGAGGTACACAATTTACCTCTCAGGTACTCCAGGGTGTATGCAAGAGACTGGGAATAGACTGGCAACTACATACCCCGTGGCATCCCCAAAGCTCAGGCCGTGTTGAACGAATGAATCAAACCTTGAAAAATCAGCTCATTCGACTTCATGAAGAGACTGGCCTCTCTTGGATTAAATCTTTACCCTTAGCTCTAATTCGAACTCGCACAGCCCCTTGTAAGGACCTTGCAGTCTCACCATATGAAATGATGTTTGGTCTTCCTTACATGGGATTCCACACTGATACCCCGATCCCTGAAGCTAACGACCAATATATTTCTAAATTTTTACAGGGGCTGTCTACTTCTCTCCATGAATTAAGACAGAAGGGCTTATTAGCTCAAACGCCGCCCCTGGAGTATCCTATTCATTCTATTAAACCGGGTGATTGGGTTTATGTCATATCATGGCAAGACAACCAACTTAAACCTGTCTGGGATGGCCCCTATTGTGTACTTTTAATTACAGACACTGCCGTGCGAATGAAAGAAAAAGGCTGGACCCACATCCAACGAATTAAACCAGCTACTGAACCACAGAATAACAACGTTGATAATCTACCCTCCACCTGGCGTGCAATCCTTCATCCATCTGATCTCAAAGTTACACTACATCGGGATAAAGTGCCGTAATGTTGTTTCTACCATTTACTGTATTCTTTCTATCATTTACTGTATTGTTTAATTGTTGCCTCCCAATTTCTGGGACTCCATTTTATTACTCACTATGTATTAAGTCCTCCCGGAATAGGGGCAGCAGAGGTCACAATTTTTTACCTTTAGAATGTAGACAGAGCATAGATATAATGTATAGTCATAGTGGGATGTGGGTTAACAAGGGATTTCAACACGGACCAGGGGAACTCAACAGCTTTACTGGAATAGGTTTAATTTGTATTTTAGCCTACACAAGTATTAAAGACAGGACTTCTAAAGGCACAGCACAGAGGAGATGGCGGGATGAAGACAGACAGAATGGTAGTCAGCATTGTACATGTGGCAGAGATAGAGTTAATACATATGCTAATGCGCACAGACAGGCTTGGACTCACAAATTCAATGATACTTATGCTAATCTTAGCAGACAAGCTGCAACACACAGGTTAAACGATAAGAAACAATCCTCTCCAACTTGGTCTCTTCTCAAACATCCTTTGGGTCTCTCATACATTCAGAATGACAAACACCACCCCGTTAAGGGGAGCACCAGTTACAAACGACGTGAGCTGCTACAGAACTTTAAAGCTGCTTGGCATTTAAATCGTTTAATTAGACTCCAGACAGCCTTGAACATCATCATCAAACGGAGATCGGTGGCCCTGAGTTTCGGGGCTGAAGAGGAACGGCAGATACGAGCCACAATTCAACGGAACCGCCTGGCTCTCGATTACTCGTTGGCTGCTGAAGGCAGCGTTTGTGAAAGACTGACTAAGGACAATGCTCACAACAGTCAGGCGGTTAAAGACATTTCTTCAGGAGTTCGAAAAGCTTCCCATACCCAGGTACAGACTTGGTAACCTTGGTCTGGTGTGGGATGGACTAGGCTTTTTATTTGTAACTGGAGTCTGATACCCACAGCCCTTATAGCAGCTGGACTTGTTATTCTGACCATTATGGTGCTCCCCTGCCTAAAGACTTGTGTACTGTTTTTAATTCATCGACACCCTCGTCAGAACACAATCACCCAAAGGATGTGTGTTTCCCAACTTTCATCCGAAGATACTGAGACTGCAGTCCGTTTACTGACCAGCTGGGAAAAACACCAAGTTGTCAAGTAAGACATTTTCAGTTCAAGACATCAGTAATACTGATCTAAAAGAAAAGTGAGAATTGTAAGAGACCAGTAACACTGATCATTGTGAGAGATGAGTATCACTGATCTAAAAGAAAAGTGAGGACTGTGAGAGATGATAAAAACTGATATACAAATATGAACATGAAGAAACAAAAATTGATACATGAGTAAATGAATGAAGCCAGTACAAACAGGATGATACATGGATATTAGAATGCAGGAAGCAGAATCAGTCTGAGTAAGATAAGAATCTCCTAAGACAGAATCAGCAATTTCACTGTATGAATGAGATAAGGATAGAAAATAAATAATAGAATGTGTAGGAAGTAGAGTTAGTCTGAATGAGATAAGGGTCTTCTAGTCCCAGATAGAATTAGCAAGTTTGAATATGTAATTAGTAAGCCTATTAGCCAGTTCTACATATGAAGAGGACACAGCCCTGAGGGTCGGGAAGGTGTAAATTAGAACAAAGACAGGGTTGTGAATAAGGACAATGAGGATAATGACATGATAAGACACCGACAGGATACCCCCCTGGTCCTCCAAGTGCACAGAAACAGCACGTAGGCAGGCAGGATTACCTAATGCCAAACCTCTCCAGGAGGCAGAAGAATATAAGGGGGAGGGTATTCCTATACTGAAATGAACTGTATAAAAGTTGGGTGAGCCCCAGTGTATGCGTGTATTCCCATGGTAAGGGGAAGCACCCAACTTTGCATTGTTGTATAATAAATGTTCCTTGTTCTCAATTTTTGTTTCGAGCAATTTCTGTGTACTTCTGTTTCTAACAATCCCTAACATCGAAGTACTCGAGATGGCAGAGGCCGACAGCATCGAATCCTCGCTGCTGAAGATTCAACTGCGCTGGGCAGGTCACGTCTCCAGAATGGAGGACCATCGCCTTCCTAAGATCGTGTTATATGGCGAGCTCTCCACTGGCTGCCGAGACAGAGGTGCACCAAAGAAGAGGTACAAGGACTGCCTAAAGAAATCTCTTGGTGCCTGCCACATTGACCACTGTCAGCGGGCTGATCTCGCCTCAAACCGTGCATCTTGGCGCCTCACAGTTCGGCGGGCAGCAACCTCCTTTGAAGAAGACCGCAGTACCCACCTCACTGACAAAAGACAAAGGAGGAAAAACCCAACACCCAACCCCAACCAACCAATTTTCCCCTGCAGCCGCTGCAACCGTGTCTGCCTGACCCACATCGGACTTGTCAGCCACAAACGAGCCTGCAGTTGACGTGGACATTTACCCCTCCATAAATCTTCGTCCGCGAAACCAAGCCAGAGAGAGAAAGAGAGAGATCTCTTTTGTAGCCATTATTTTACTCAGACCCTCACCTCCCTTCGCATCCCTATCACCATTCTTTGGCATGCTGGATGTGTCTTCACTGTGAAGACTGACACAAAATATCTGTTCAAGTCATTTCCTCATTATGCAATATCAATTTTCCTTTCTCATCCTCCAAGGGGCCTATGTTGACTCTGGCCACCCTCTTCTGTTTTATATATTTATAATTTTTTTTGCTGACTATTTTTATGTTTTGTGGGAATTTACCTTCATAATCCTTCTTCCCTCTCCTTATTTCCTGTTTAATTGTCCTTCATTGCCTTTTAAAGTTTTCCCAATCCTTTCGTTTCCCTCTTCTCTTGGCTACTTTGTACTCATGAGGTTTTAATTTTATACTTTCCTTTATTTCCTTAGTTAACCAAGGCTGACTCTTCCCTCTCTTACTGCCCTTATTTTTAATGGGAATATATTTTGTTGAGCGCTGTGAAAAATCTCTTTGAAAGTCTTCCACTGTTCCTCACCTGTCCTGCCAACTGACCTGTGCTCCCAGTCCACGCTGACCAATTCCTCCCTCATCTCGTGGCAGTCTCCCACGTTCAAGCATAATACACTATCTTTAGATCTAACTATTGCACCCTCCATCTGTATGAGAAATTCATTCATATTATGATTGCTTTTTCCAAGAGGATCCCTAACTACTAGATCATTAATTTTACTTAATCTCATTGCACAAAACTAGATCGAAAATATCATTCTTCCTTGATGGTTCCTTAATATGCTGCTCAAGAAAGCTATCACGGATGCATTCTATAAAATCAGTCTCCAGGCTCCCTCAACCAACTTGATTTTCCCAATCTACGTGGAAGTTAAAGTTCCCCATGACAACTGCCGTTCTGTTCTTACATGCCTCAGCTCTCTCTCTCAGTTAATTGCTGAGCCACTGTGCCATTGTTATTTGGTGGGTGATAGACAACTCCCACCAGTGATTTTACTCTTTACTATTCTTAATCTCTTCCCAGATGGACACAACATTTTGTTCATTAAATCTTGTATGATCTCTCACTATTGCCCGGATCTCATCCTTAATTAAGAGCACCATCCCACCACCTTTACCTTCCTGTCTATCTTTTTGTATTACCTGATACCTTTGAATATTTAATTCCCAATCATGCCTACCTTGCAACCATGTTTCTGTGATGGCCACTAAATCATAGGCCTGGGAACTGATTTACACCCCAAGTTCAGAACTTTGTTTCTGGTACTATGGTCCTTCAGATAAAGTGCTCTTATGGTAATTGTCCTTTTAGAATCTCATGACCTCAGCATCCTTTGTTTTTGACTTTTCTGCCCTCTATTTTACTTTTTCTTTTTCCTAACTCTAGCTTTGTACCACCTTCCTCATTCTTTCCTTGTAGGTTCCCATTAGTTTAAACCTTCCCCAACAGCATTAGCAAACAATCTCCCTAGGACCTTGATCCTGGCCCTGTCCAGATGTAGACCGTCCAGTTTGTATTGGTCCCACCTGGCCCAGAATTGGTTCCAATGCCCCAAACAACTGAAATGCTCCCTCCTGCACCACCGTTCAAGCCACATATTCATTCTAACTATCGTGCTATTTCTACTCTGGCTAGCTCGTGGCACTGGTAATAATCCTGAGGTTATTATTTTTGAGGTCGTACTCCTTAATTTATCTCCTATTTCCCTAAATTCAGCTTGTAAGACCTCATCCCACTTTCTTTCTACATTTTTGGTACCTATATGGACCATGACAGCTGGCTGTTTACCCCCACCCCTTCAGAATGTCCTGCAGCCGCTGCGAGACATCCCTGACCCTCGCATGTGGGAGCCAACACACCATCCAAGAGCCCCAGTTGCAGCCACAGAAGCTCCCGTCTGTTCCCCTTACTATAGAATCCCCCATAGCTATTGCTCATCCACTCTTTTTCCTTCCCTCTTGCATAGCAGGGCCACTGACGGTGCCATGATCTTGGCTACTGCTGCCTTCTCCTGATGGGCCATCTCTCCCAACAATATCCAGAAGGGTATATCAGTTTTGGAGGGTGATGACCGCAGGAGACTCCTGCACTACCTTCCAGTTACTGCTCTTGCTGTTGGTCACCCAGTCCCTATTTGCCTTTACTCTCTTAAGCTGCGGCGTGACCAACTCACTAAATGTGGTATCCACCACATTCTCTGCATCCCGGATGCTCCAGAATTACTCCATGCGCAGCTCTGGTGCTGTCACGCAGTCTATCAGGAGCTGCAGCCGGACACACTTTGTGCACACGTAGTCCTCAGGGATGTTGTCAGTCTCCTTGATTTCCCACATGGTACAGGAGGAGCATCAGGCGGGGTCGGAACTCAACTGCTATGCCTGAAACGAACCCCCGTGGTTATATTAAATGAAAATAAAAGAATGTACCCCTTTTACCTGTGCCTCAGCCTCCCGTGCCCAAGTCTCAATGCAAAACACAAGAAATCAAAAATTTGTTCAGTACTTAGCTTTTTTTAAAATTGATTATTAGGATGGTGGAAATTATTTGCTTGAAATTGGTCAAAATAGCAGTTTTTCATGTCCAGCATTTCACAAAATGTTGTTAGAACAATAAAATTCTCTAAGATGCAGTAATTCTGTGTAGATAAGCTTGAAAGGTTATGTCATTTTTAACATACTGTGTGCTCCCCAACTTTAGTTAGTGCTCTCTTCTGAATGGTACTGAAAACCTCAAGGCCATACATCAGGAGCACATAGAAACCCTTCACAAGGAATGGAAAGGGTAGATCCCCTCACAAACTGCTTATGCCCTGTCTCCGTCAGCCACCTCCTATCCTATCTCTAGAAGAGCCTGTATTAGTCACCTTCGAACCCACAACATTGCAGTGGAAACAATTAATCTTAAACTGTGAAGGACAGTCTGAGAAGAGGAAGACTATTCTTGCTGTAGTTAATGTACTCTTGCTATAAACTAACTCTAATTATTATACTCCTTTTTTACTCCTACTGTATTCTCTGGAGCCTCTCTCGATGCTCTGAGGAGACCAATTTTGATTTCTGGAAATGAACACTTTTTAGTTTAATACCACGGTCCTTTGATACATTGCATGGTTAAATACAAGCTGCTAAATCACCAGCTGTAAGTGAAAGGTCAAAGATGTCATAAATTATAAATTTTTAAAAAAATTAGATGTACAGCAGGATAACAGACCATTTTCGCTGATGGGTCCGTGCCACCCAATTTACATCCCATTAATCTACACCCTCTATACGTTTCAAAAGGTGGGAGGAAATCAGAGCCCCCAGGGAAACTCACGCACACATTGGGAGTGTGGTGATAACTAATTACACCACTAGGTCACTAGGGGACATCCCGGTGACCTTATATATAAATCAGTCCAGAGCTACAGTCTAGCCTTTCAGGTTCATCTTGCAGAGAGACAAGACTTCTTAGTGTACATATTAGTTTATTAAAGCTGTCTTATACTCACACTGCTGGTGTGGTTATTGTCAGTACAGGGAGAATGTACAAACTCCTTACAGAGAGCGGAGGATTTGAACCCCAGTCCCGATCGCTGGTGCTGTAAAGGCGTTGCACTAACCACTAAAGGGAATACACAGAATTTTATTGAGAAAATTCCAGAATTTACACCTTCAGTGGCAGAAATTACCTCTTTATGTTTTGGAGCAATTAAAAGCAGGAATCACATCAGTGGATAACTGAGTTCTTGTTGGAGAGCTGGAGGACATTACAGACGAGGGATGAGGTGTGGCCCTGTAATGATTTAAAAGGAATCAACATAAATAAATTATTTAGAGTCAGTATAAATAGATACTATGTCGTTGTTGGGGCCTCATTTCTGTGAGGGGCGCTTGACAAAGTGGTGATTCTCTATCTTCCTTATGGTAGACAAAGAATTTCATGTATATTACATTCTAAATGTAGTATTACATTGTGATGCGCTATCGAGCAGAAAAGCAGACAAAAAACATAAAGGCTGTTCAACAGGCTTTATTCCACACTAACTTCCACAAAGCTGGCTGTGAGAGTAGCTGTGTTAGCTCTGAGACTGACCTCAAGGGGCCAGATGTAGCTTATATCTCAGAGGGTGATTGGCAGCCAACCAGGTGAGACTTGGTCCATTCATGTCGGCTGATTGACAGCTGGCCAGGGGTTGCCTTGTTCTCCAGTGTTCTTCCTGCAGGTATACAGGTTGCCCCCTGCAGTAGGCTGGTGGTGTAGCACCACATACATGACAATGATGGAACCTTTACATTTATATGTGAATTTATGTGTTCAAGTTGGCACTGCAAAGCATTTTTGAATGAGCTTCAGTTTATGAATGATTTAAAAAATGGGAATAATAAAGTTTAGAGAGAGCAAAAGATTTTCTGATGGTTTCAGAAGAAAACAAACTGAGGCAGGAAAAAAGCTATGGAGGAGAAATAGACAGTCTTAATGAGAACATATAGATGGTCAACTAGAACTTTCAGTTATCATGATGGAAGAAAAATAGAGGGTTATGGGTGTGAGTGAAAGAAGGATTAGGTTTACATAGGTCGACACAACATTGGAGAACAAAGGGTCTACACTGCACCATGTTCTATTTTCTATGCTAAATTTCAAGAACAGATAACTTCAGGCACTGGAAATGTAAACTTTCCAGCCTATGAATTTAAAGTTATCATCAATTTGCATAAACTTGTGTCTCTTACACAACATTCTAGACTTCCTAAAGCAAATTAGTAAATTCTATAAGTTACATAACTCACATCAATGAGCTGACTGATCTGTCATCATTTCAAATCTGCCAAATCGCAAAATGAATAGTAACATAGAAAATGCTTGCAATGTACCACAGATCAGCACTAATGTGGGAAGAGAAGCAGAGAGAATATTTCAGGTAAGAGACTCCCTTTTCTGACCAACAGAGTATTTCCATTTTCAGTTTTAGTTTCCAATTTTCAGCATCTTCAAATTTAAACAAAAAATTAATGCACAGAATAGCTAAAATTCATTTAATGAAATGTAATCCCTGACTAGTCTGCATTTAGAACAAGGGTTCATCCTCTTTAAGGATTGAAAACAATTCCAGGAACAGATTGGTTGAAACAATACAAGTCCCAATGTCTTCATAATTGAAGACAATGCCTAAAAATTCGAAAGCACCAAAATAGAATTGCTTTATCCGAGGAACTCCTGTTGTCACTTTCAATTGTAGTCAGTTGCATTTTGGGAAGGAATTGTACCACCTAGATTGAGGCCGTTTTCAGGTGATTGTGGGGAGGAGATTCTTTCGAGCTGCAGATTAGATTGAAGACCATGCTCTGTCGAGAAACAATTGCATGAGTCACACAAATTATTATCACATTCCACTCTGGAAAATAAAAACTTTTTTTCAATTAAATAATTCTTCAATTGAAATTCGAACTGTGGAATCAAATGGTTAAAATTGACTATGTTCTGAGACTTCTGTCAGACAGGTCAGAAATGATATGCACAGTAAGTCAAACAGAAGTTAATGAAATTCAAATATTTTTCGCATCATGGTTCCTCCCTGCCATTTTTATAAGCAGGAAATTCCACCAGAGGAAGAATATTTTATCTGCTAGATAAGCTATTATGTAAACTTGTAGTCAGATGTAAACCATTTTTTTACAATGACATTTAGGGAATTCCCAGCTGAATAAATTTTACATTCAAATTTTGACCTTTGAATTTCTTCACCTAAAGAAAATTTCTAAATTGAAAACTTCCTAGCTCAAGGAATTCAATTACCTCTTAAGAACTGAGAAAATTTAACTCGGTAGTGGGATGCATAAAAAGAAACGATGAGCATACAAAAGGGAGATAGAAAACTTGACTGAATGGTGCACCAACCACAACCTTGCACTCAATCTCACCAAAACCAAAGAGCAGATTGTTGACTTCAGGAAAGGAAAACTAGGGGTTCACGATCCAATGATCATTGGGGAAATCGGAGGTGGAGAGTCACTATCTCAGAGGATCTTTCCTGAACCCAACACACAAATGGTATCGTGAAGAAAGTTTGTGGAGGTTTGGCATGACATAGGAAACCCTGGCAAGTTTCTACAGATTTGTGGTGGAAAATGTGTTGACCAGCTGCATCATGGTCTGATATGGGCACTCTAATATCCCCAAGTGTAAAACCTTACAAAAGGTAGTGGACACAGCCCAGACATCACAGGCAAACCCCTTCCCACTGTCAGAGAGCAGCAGCAATCATCAAAGACCCACACCACCTAGCACACTCTCTGTTCTCGCTGCTGCCATCAGGAAAGAGGTCTAGGTGCCACAGGACATTTACCACCCGGTAAAGAAACAATTGCTACCCCTCCATCATCAGACTCCTCAACAACAAACTCAAACAGGGACTCATTTAAAGACTCTTAGTTGTGAATTTTATTGATTTTTTTTCTCTTCTCTGTATTGCACAGTCAGTTGTTTACATTGGTTTGTTTGTTTACAGGTGTACTTTGAATACAGTTTTTTTTGCACTACCGATAAGTGATAATTTTGTCTGGCCCACAGGAAAAAGAATCTTATGTGTATGTATTCCGACAATAAATCTAATCTGATGTGCATTTGGAAGTAGTGACTGGGTTTGGAAATCTAATTCATTACTGGAGCACACAGACATCTCTGCTGATTTGATGATTTAATGATACTGCTTCCCCCCCACCCCCCCCCCCCCCCTACTCCCCAGTTAACTTTGCTTAACCCTGGTGTTATCTGTGTTGAGTGTCAGGAAAGAGGTATTTAAAAGGATGATCAACCACCTGCCACTTAGTATCTGTTCAAGACATGTCTGCCTAAGGCCTCATGTGCTGTCATATCGAGACCACCCGTAAATTGGAGGAGCAACACCATCTGGGCACTCTCCAACCGGATGATATTAACATTGACTTCTCTGGTTTTTGCTAGCCTTTATCCACATTCCCCCTCTCTTCCCATCTTTCCTTCAGCTCTTTACTCCCTTCCCTCTCCATTCCAAGGGCCATCCTCCCTCCCCCCTGTTTGCTGGTGTGCCTCCCTTCCTTATTCACCTATTTCTTCCTATCTGTGGGACTGTGCTTTCCCCCGCCACCCCCCGCCCCGTCCCTTTCCTCCCACCATTGTATTCAGGTGTCTACACATGTTTTGTTCATACTTTAATGAAGGACTCAAGCCCGAATGTTGGCTATGTATGATCAATAAGAATGAGGAGGCAGCGTACAGTGATGAGGTGCAGTGCTAATGGACTGGTGCATAGCCAACAACCTGTATATCAGTATTAATAAAACAAAAGAGATGGTTGTCAGCTTTAGGAGACCCAGGGGGACCTCGCTCTGCTGACCATTGACAGCTCCACCGTTGAGGCCATCAAGATGATCAAATTCTTTGGAGTACACTTGGCGGTGAATCTCACTTGGTCCCTTTACACCAGCTCCATAGCCAAGAAACCCCAAGAGCCCCTCTACTTCCTGCGAAGGCTGAGGAAAGTCCATCTCCCACCCTCCATCCTCACTACATTCTACAGAGGATGTATTGTGACTATTCAGTGCAACTGCGTCACCACCTGGTTTGGTAGCTGTACCTGCTCGGATCACAAGACCCTGCAGAGGATAGTGAAGTCAACGGTAAAGATCACTGGGGGCTCTCTTCCTACCATGAGGGACATCTATCACACTCAATGCAGGCAAAAGGCAATAAATATTGTGAAGGACTCCACACACCTCTCAGGTAAACTATTCACCCTTCTGCCATCTGGAAGGTGGAACTGCAGCACTAGGGCCCATACGTCCAGATTGGTGTAACACGATTGATGGTACTCGGAGATTTGTGTGGAGCACAAACGCACTTTTATTAGCTTACAATTAATGACCTGTATCTACAATTGTCTTCAGGTAAATCAGAGGTATGACGGGAAAGCAGGATTTATATCGAGACCAAATGGGGGCGGAGCCAAGAGGAGGGGCTGGTTAACTAATCTACCCATAGACAGTGAATTCCAGTTTACTGGAAATGGGCAACAGTTTTTTTTCCCCCCATGCCATCAGACTCCTTAATTCCCAGAACATATGTACCTTGGTACTGAGGACTCTCACAGTATACGTCTTAATATTTAATATTTTATGTATTTAATTTCTATTTTAACTTGTATTTTTGTAAATATGCTCTGTGGTCAAGATCAAACTCCATCTGTGAAAATTGTCTTGTCAGTAGTCAGGAAGTGTATAGTGGTTTCATGGAAGACTGACTTACAACTAAATACCACATGATGGACTATGGAAATGCAGAGTTGAATTTCCCGGGAGAAAATCACATACAATCTAAGAAAGAAACATGACACATGTTAAATTGTGGCAGCCATACTTGAAATCTATTGGCACACAGATTGATTAGCGCCCCCCCTCGAAATAAGGGTACAATAGTAATCCGATCCAGCGGGCAAACAAAAGTGACCAAGAAAGTGGGACGGGGTTCAGGTAACTTGTTTTTTTACTTTTTTTAATTTTAAACTTTTTATCTTTAGCCTTTGTTATTTATAGCCATCCTGGTTATTTTTTCCTAAGTTCTGTAAGGACCTATGACCCCACTGGAATTTGTCTTTGTACAACTTAATTGACTGTTTTTTTTTTCAGTAGGGTAAGGGTGGAGATAAACACAGACTTTGTATGCTGTATGAATGTTGGAAGATTATACTGTTAGTTTGAATTTTGTGAAAATCAAAAATAAAATATTTTGAAAAATATGTTCCCTGGTCCTTGAGAGGCGCTATCTCACTTTTACCACGCAAGCACGGTTATGATAAATAAATAAAGGCGACTTGACTTGATTTTATCTTTGCTATATAAAGAACACTGTTTGAACTGCTGGGTTTCTCCAGCATTGAGTTTTTTTTACCTGCAATTTAGTTGCTGACTGAGTTTTTCCAGCTCTTGCTATGAGCATGTGAATATTTGGTACTTTCCATTTTTCTTTCAGTAGAATGGTAAAATTCTAAATTTTACTTAAACCATTTGGTACAAGACATGAGCACATTATCTCTGGAACACATCATGACTTGGGGAATAGACAGACAACACATTGAATGGATTGAGCTGTTGGGAAGTGATTAGAACGGTAGTTCTCAACCTTTTTCTTTCCACTCACATACCACCTTAACTAATCCCTCATGTCATAAGTGCTCTGTGATCAGTAAGGGATTGCTTAAGGTGGTATGTGAGTGGGAAAGGAAGGTTGAGAACCACTGCTCTGGACCCAATTGTTATCGAAATATTTTGCTTGAGAAAAATTGTCATTGGCCCATTTCCTTTGGAGTTCTGAAACGGTGTACATAATTAGTCAATTAGCCATTTGCATGTGTTTGTTGGAAACCAGAAATCAGGAAGGCAGAGAACAGATACTGATGTGTACTGAAAGAAACCCTTCCAGACTTCTCCTGACTTTTGTACACAAGAAGGATGCCTCTTAATTATGACTTATACATAAGAATAAACGATTGACAACAAACCATTTCCCTATCTTTCGGAAGATGCAAAACTTAAGTTGTAACAATATGTTCAAAGAAATGATATCCAATCTGTATGCAGCAAAATACCTTAAATATTGTACCCTGAATGTTCTTTGAATGAGACCAAACAGACTTAGTGAGGTGACCTCATCTTCTCAACACTAACGTCTGCTCATTCCCACTAGCATTATTCGAATAAAGTCTGTTTGAATTGTACTGTGTGGCTTAGTTGTACTTTTTGTACCTTGACAGGAGTGTGGCTAACACATTTATACAATTCACCCTCCCAACTAAAGTTATTGGTAAATTTATTAATTTTTTTAAAAATCTTCCTCGATCTTTTTAAGTAAAAACAAATAATTAAACTTATATAAATTCTTCAAATTACATACTGTTAAATATTTAATATCTTCTTTAGGCCATTTAAATTGTGTATCCATCTGGCATTGAATATAATTACCTGCTTATCAAAGGCATAATTTCACTTTTAACCCAATTTATTTTGTAACCCAAAACTTTTCCATATTATTCCAATTGAGCATATAATCTTCATAAGGTTGACTCAGGGTCAGTCAAATATATTTAAAATCATCATCTACAAATAAACTAATTTTATGTTCCTCCTGGCCCACCTTCAAGCCCTTAATTTGTAAATCAGAATGAATCACCTGGGCAAGTAGAAAGTTTGAACATCAATCTATGGATAAATCTATCCTCATTTTCTCTAGCCAATCTTCTGAAGTCTGGAAAACCTATGTCAGAAATGTTAAGTATTAAGAAAAGATCTTGATGGTGTGTATTAGAGGGAATTGCTTTATTAATTACCTGCATTAATTTAATCCACAACTTTCAGGAGTAGATTTATTTCCAGCATGTAAATTTGTTAAATAGAATTGGGTGAATTAGAGAATGGATGCAGGAATAATTGAAAGGAATAAAATATTCTTTGCAAAAGAAAAACTGTTGTAGGAATTTAACAGTCAGATAGCATCCATAAGTTGAAACAAGGACTGTCCAATTCCTTCCATGAATGCTCCCTGACCAGCTGTCTCTCTCTTTTCCCTTTTCCCTCTGTCTTCTTTCCTTCAGATCTGCATTCACAGACCCACCCCCCCCTCCGCCAATCAATTTTCATCTTTCTTCTCCTGTTCCAGCCATGTCCAATTATCACCATTTGTCTATTGGTCTGCTTTCCTCCCCCTGCCCTTTCTTTCCTTCTCCTCAGGATTTTTAGTTCAGGTGCCCTCATTCCTTGAAGAAGGGCTCAGGCCCAAAGTGTCTGTTATGTATATCTTTACCTCCTATGGATGCCGCGAGACTGGCTGAGTTCCTCCCAGCATTTCTGTGTTTTCTCTATAATCACAGCATCTGCAGACTTTTCGTGTTTCGCTCAACCAAATTCCTCCTGGAGTTTGGTTTTTGCTTGAGCTTTCAGCAGATACCATCTATTGCATCTCTAAAATATTCCCGTCGCCTGAATGGAGTTTGATGTGGTGTCATCTTGATTCATAGTGAGAGTTAACCCTGAACCAACACAGTAAGATATTTTCATAATTGTTGTGATTAAATACATGACTTTTGCAAGTTCCCAGAATCTATTTCAATGTTTAATCATCAGCTCTTGTGGAGCTTGTGCAAGACCATATTCCTAGCTTGGGAATTTAGAGACAGGGTAGACGAAAAAAAATTGTTAGTGCTTCTAAGAAGAGTAATGAACTGTAGCAATGATCTTTATCAGCTGGACAAAGTGAGTTCAAACAAGGACCCAATCAAAACCATCCATTTAAGAATTCTTTGGGTTGGGGATAAACATTGAATTTTCCAGAAATAGTGATGCATTGACTTAAACAAATTTGCATATTTTGAATAAAAAATTGCAATATATGGAGATATTTTGTGGGTGCAATATGATCTATTGGTTAAAGGTTACATAACATTACTGAATAGAATAAAGTAAGGCAGATGGTGACTTCCTGAAAATATGCATGATTTTCAAAATCTCTTTATTGAAGCATGACGCTTATGTTGGCTGCTCTCTCAATGTTAACAGTTCCAGTTCCTGAAATCTTTTCTTTCACGTACACACACATACACACATATACCCACAGGTTATTGCGTCAGTTAGAATAATGTTCCCATTATGTCTTTTGTACTGACCTAATTATGAGGGGTTCAATCAGCCCCTGTGCAGAGATTGGTCTGATATTACAGACCTAATTCTTGTTACAGTTTTAGAAACTCCATTTAATTACATTTTAACAGGAAATAACAATCAAGTATTCTGAATTTTAATGCACCAAAACTGGTTATTTTTTCCATCATCTTTGAGAGTAAAATTTGTGTAAAATTACAGGAAGTTCAGCTTTGTTGACAAAGGAAATGTATTCTTGCTCATGAAATTGGTTGATTTGAAGTTTCAGCATTCCTTCACATTAACCATGGTTAAAATTAATTATAACAGATTAAAAGATATTTAATTGTTTGAGCTGTTTTGCTTCCCTGCTGTTGTCCAAGTCTAAACCACTTTTAGTGATTTCCCCTGAGTTATTTGGTCAAATGACAAATATTTATGTATGAATTTACTCTTTAAGTTCTGTACACCTTGCTTCCGTTCCAGTTCTGATGGATCTGAGATGGTTGATGTGTTGTTTCTTTTATTGTAATAAAGAAACTTGAGTTCTTTTAAAACAACTATACTTCATTAGCTCATGTGGAGGCATCCATCTTGAATCTAACCCAAGCTGCCAGACTAGTCTCCAACTCCCTCTAGTGGTCAGGAGGATCACTAGCACTCTATCACTTCATCCTCTTTCCTCGAGATGTTTAATCTAACAAAATGACATGTTAATACAGTAATCATTTCAATTTAAAGTTCAACACAAACATAAACACCACATCAGCAGCACAAACCTTTTAAGTGTGCTGTTCTTTTTCTTTTAGAGGTTCAGTCTGTCAGGTGCTTTGATAACACATGTGGATCTTAACACAGGTACTTGTGTTAGCTCTGCTGGTCCACTACTGTCTAGCACAGGTAGTGTTACCTCTGTTACTGTTCAGGCTGGATCCTCTGCATTTGTCTGTTCCTACAGTGTCACTTGCATTTTCAGCAGGCTCTTGCGATTCCTCCTCAGTATTTGACCATCCTGAGTTCTGACTGTGTAGGATATTGGATTTACTTCCTCCAGATCAGAAGCCTTTTTGTCCCAAGTGTTGGAATCTCTGAGTCTCTCTGTGTCATGTTGTGTCAATGGCCCTAAGCTTCTTGCTGACTTGTCAGAGTTGTTTTTTTTTTGTCTCCATTATTGATGCCTTTGTTTCTGTTCGACATCTTTGACATCTCTGTTGTTGTTGGGTCTGCAGAGTAGGGAAGTGTGGTGTGTAGTCTACATCCATCAGAAGTTCAGTGGGTGACATGCCATGTTCAAGTGGTGAAGCTCTGTAACTCAATAGAGCTTGATACGGATCTGTGCCACTGTCTAGTGCTTTCTTGAGCAAGTGTTTAACTATGTGAATTCCTTTCTCTGCTTTACTGTTTGACTGGGGATGCAGAGGAGTTGAAGTCACATGCCAAAAATCATACTCTTCTGCGAAGTTCTGGAATTCTCTACAGCTGTAGCATGGTCCATTGTCACTGTAGACAATTTCAGGAATTCCACGTTTTGCAAGGATTGATTTCATATATTTGATCACACAAGCAGCTGACATGTTAGGAAGCAGCATTATCTCTGGATACTTTGATAGATAGTCAATAACCAGCAAATATTTCCTTTCATCCATGGTTCTGCTGGCAGATCAGTTATGATCATGGGTTTCTTTGCCTGCTTTGTATGATGTTTCAGACAGGTCTCACAGCTGGAAACAATTCTGTCAATATCCCTGGCCAATAAACAGCAGTTCTGACCCTCCTCTTACATTTTAACATTCCAAAGTTCCCCTCGTGCAGCCTATTCAGCGTCTCTTCTCGCAGTAATTGAAGAATGCCCATTGACAACATTTAACTCAGTTCTGATGTTGTAGTATGGCTGACATTCACCTCTAGGCCATCCTTCATTCAAATTCTTGATGGCCTTCTGTAAAACTGTGTCAATTTCTGTTTCATCTGCAATCTGCTTGGATTTCATGTCAGTTATGGGAAGAAATTCAGTGATCAAGATTCATGTGGAGATTCACGACTGTCTCTGTGGAACTCTCACTGTGTGCTTCACTCTGCCTTGTTGCCCTGGATAACGTATCAGCTAACACAATAAGTTTCCCTAGTGTGTATACCATTTCAAAGTCATAATGTTATAGCTTCTTTATCAGTCTTTGGATTCTCGGCAACATTTCACTGAAATTTTTCTCGTTTGTCACTATTAATGGCTTTTGGTCTGTCTCAGCCACATAACTGTAGAATTTCTTGAGTCCATAGAATAGACCTAGACACTCTTTCTCTATCTGTGCGTATTGACATTCAGATGTTGTCATCGTCCATGATGTGTATGCTACTGGCCTCCAATCTTCACCCACAGCCTGAAATAGTACAGCACCTTTTGAAGTATAAGTATCCATAGATATTTTTGACCTTCTGGATGCATCAAAGAATGTCAAAAACACTGGTTCTGTAGTTAGAATGGTCTTTAGTTGTCCCCATTCTTCCTTGTGGTTGGCTGTCCCAGTAAAAACAAATATGTGGAAAATCTCTAGTGCTTGAGGTCCCACCACAGTAAGTAGCAGTGCAATCTTCCAAGCATAAGGTTTGCTATCAAGTCCAAAGGCTTGCAGGGACAGAATGAATATTTGTTTGGACAACCTCTACTTGTGGTTGACATTTCTAGACCAATTTGTAGTGTCAAGATTCTTTATATTCTCCATATCTCTGCTGATAATGACTGATACACACACTCTGCACACTCCTGGTGTTTCTTCCGCTCCTGGTATCATGCGCACTCCTGGTATCGTGTGATGTTTTTTTTGGTTGTAATAAAGAAACTTGGGTTTGTAGCATTTGCACTGTGTAGGTGTGGAGAAGAATGACACATACACCAAAGCCTTGAAGTCGAGACTGGTTTATTGCACTGGCTGTCACATTTATATGGGCCCCAGGTGCAGACATCAGGATAGTGTGTCATCGGAGCGCCAGCCTGGGATTGGCCACAGTTCACCATCTTCTTTTCATGCAGGAGGTCACCAGGAACAATGGCTGCTGTCAACCCCAGGTCTGCACAGTTGCCACATTCATCAGCCATTTTGTAGGCTGATCCGCGTCTCCATGCGTGGGCTGCTACGTGTTCTTTTAGCAAAACTTGAGTCTATACTCAAGTCCATGTGGATGCATCCATCTTGTATCCAACTCAAACTGCCACACTCGACTCTGACTCCCTCTAGTGGTCAGGAGGATCACCAGGACTCTATCATTACAGTTGACACGATCAAGACGGGATTCAGATTCTGAAAGGTGGGCAAGGATTACCTGAAGGAGCAGCTGAATGGGAAAATTGAAAGGCTGGGCAAATCCCATCCCTCATTTACCCTGCCCTCCTGTTATAAGAATGTGATTTGGGGATCTTGGGATATCTGAATATGGGCTGAATGAACCCTTCATAATATGCTCAGTAAATTAGAGATAAATGAACAGGAAGGATCAGCCAAAGCAGCTGAAATGTAGATGCAACCATCAATGGAGACAATCTGTATTTGTGTTAAAGGAAATGTGTTCCTTTTCAACAATTGGATCTTTTTGTACTGTAGAACAGGCAACATATACTTCACGTTTCAGTGAAGAAACTCTAAGACATATTTCACTGATGTATTCTCATTTCTCTCAGTAATATTTCCTGGACTTTAACCAATTAATCCTTCTGCATCCTTTTTACTTTATTTTCAAATGTCCACTTTTTCTATTTAAAAAAAAATTTGATACATGGCTATTTCTGGGAAACGTTAATGCTTGGTTATGACAAATAGACTGCAGATGTGAAATGCCCTTACTCCTGAAATTGAGCAGTCAATGGGAATGTGACACCACCTCACGGAGGCTGTGAAAACATCCTTCAATTGTCTTTATCCACCTACAAATCCTGACCTGTGGCAGAGCTCACAATAGTACATTGTTTCAGAAGTCTGGCATCAGAAAAATGAAAAGTACACTGGAGACACACAGGAGACTGTACTCGCTGGAGCCAAAAATCATTGCCGGTGGAACTTGGAAGATCAAACAGCATCAGCAGGAGTTTAAAAAATATTTTCTTCTCCCCCCCCCCACCCCCCACTCCCCACTGACACATTGAGTTCCTCCAGCAGATTGTTTCTCACGTGAACAATGTAACCAGCCTATCAGTCAACGAGTGTAATTAAAACTTTCATTGCTGTGTGTGGTGAATCTGTGTTGTGCTTCAGTCTCTCACCGTGCTTAGACTGCTTTACTGACATTGGACGTGTATTATCTCTACCACTAAAGACACTCCCCTTGGGTATAACTGTGTATGCACCCATTGTCATTCATTATTGTACCACTAGTTTCTGCTAATAAAAGCCATGATTCCTGTTTAACTACCCAGCCTTCGTCTTCTTCATTAACTGGCACTTCACTGTGTCCCTAATAAGTGATGCCAAGGTGTTGTGTTCAGAATAGGTTTGACGGGTTCAAAGAGAATCAAGGTTGAACTCTTGTTTTTAACAAACAGTAGTCTTTATTTATGCACAGTGAAAAATCACAAATATGGTACACACTCATACAGACCAACCCAGAATAATACACAAATAACTACATATCAGGCGCAAATAAATCACTGCTAAACATTCTGAACTCCTACTTGGGAATGTGAGGGTTAAACACACAGCAGCCACCACCCTTCTCTATCTCCAGCAATCACATCACATTAAAAAGAGTAAATTCATTACAACTAACAGTGGGCAGATCTAACCAATGCTTGTCATCTGGAGCACCAATCACACATCAACTGCAAGGGGCAATCATGCATTAGGCTCACAGGTGGGCAGATATAACCCTTGATTGGTAGGCGAGTAACCTTTGACTTGTTCCAGCTGGAGAAGTCACACATAGATCTTCCACAATCCACGTTATATGTGGTTAGTTTGCTTATCTCCCAAGTGCCGGTCCCTCAGCCGCCTCCCCCAAGCGCTGGTCCCTTGGCTGCCTCGCCCAAGTGCCAGCACCTCGGCCCCCTCACCCAAGCGTCAGCCACCCAGCCACCTCCCCAAGCACTGGCTCCCTCCCCCAAGAGCCAGTCCCTCGGCCGCCTCCCCCAAGCGCCGGCCACCTCCCCCAAGCCCCGATCCCTTGTCTGCTTCCTCACAGCACCAGTCCCTGGCCACCTCC